>NW_007740633.1:14899-17299 GCF_000696425.1 Galeopterus variegatus | reverse complement strand
TAACAAATGCTGACAAGGGTGTGGAGAGAAGGGAACACTCCTACACTGTTGGTGGCACTGGTAATTAGTACAACCACTATGGAAAACAGTATGGAGGTTTCTCAATCAGCTACAGGTAGATCTTCCATATGATCCAGCAATCCCTCTTCTGGGTATATACCCAGAGAAATGGAAACCATCATGTCAAAGGGATACCTGCACTCCCATGTTTATCACAGCTCTGTTTACAATAGCCAAGACATGGAACCAAACTAAATGTCCATTGATGTATCATTGGATAAGGAAATTGTGGTATACCAAGGAATACTACTCTGCCATAAAAATGAATGAAATACTCCCATTTACAACAACATGGATGTACCTGGAGAAACTTATGTTGAGTGAAATAAGCAAAATGCAGAGGGATAAATACCACATGTGCTCACTCATATGTGGGAGCTAAGAGAGAAAGGAAGGAAGGAAATAAAGATCACAGTAGTACAGTGGTCTTACAGAGGGAGGGAGTATTCCTAGAGCTGCAAAGTGTAGTGGGGGTAGTGGGGGAGGGGGAGGGTGGTTGGGCGACTATAGGGTTGGGACATGAGGTATGAAAGCCATTTCTGGTAATTTGTATCTCACGAGTATTCATAATAATAAAAAATAAAAAAAATTTTTAAAAGACCACAGGAGGTAGTAGTTATGAAAGAAGATAAAACCGGGACTTCTGGTCAATATGGTGGAATAGACTGTTGCCAACATCACTCTCTCCCACAATTCAACCAATTTACAACTACTAAAAAGCAATGACAGCCAAACTGGGGCCGCTAGAGCTCCAAGGAAGAGGAGGAGAGACCTACGGAGTGCATGAAGCCAGAAGAAGCCACGATGAGAGAAAGAAAAAACCACCCTGACCATTTGGGTCCCCCACCACATCCAGACTGGAGCTGCTGAGCACATGGAGCAGGAGCTAACAAAAGCTGCAGCTGTGCCCTTCGGATGAAGTTGCTTGGACATGGCAGAGGAGAAGAGGGCTTTGGTGGCTCTCAGGCCAGCAAGACCACTAATAGGGTTCCCAGGGTCCCACATAGGAGTGAGGAGCCAGAACAACTGAAAGAAAGGAGCCACTCAGAGGCTGGTGAGTGATCACAAGGGACTGACTGGTGCATGGCCCACACCATGGGAAGTGTTTGGAGTGTGGGCAGTGGGGGAGACGGGCCCACGAGGAGAATACTGGGGCACAGCAAGGACAACTGATTTGCACCCCAGTCTGCACAGGACCACACAGTGGAGACTGGTCAGGAATATAGAAATTGCATGGGGTGAAGTTTGATGAAAAGTCTCAAGCCCGGATCAGTGTTTCCACGCAACCCAGTTGTACCAGATCTCATGAGAGCTGGAAGTACCTATACAGTCAACCATTAAAACCTGAGCTGCACAAAAAGCCTTCCCTAGGGAATCAGCAGCAAAGCAGCAATTTAGCTCAACCACAGAGCTCAAGTACTGGTCCCCACAGGAAGTTTCCCCAATTTAGAAGCAAGCAAAGGACAACAAATTAGTTCCAGGGCAGATTTAAGTGGTGGGAACAGCAAATAATGCAACACAGACCTGGAAGAAAAAACAAAATACCCACAAACCAGAGATAAAGTTTGGTATTAACTAGTAGAGGTCTCACATCACCAAAGAACACTTATAAAACCTAGAAGGACTGGAATTCCCTTGGGCTACCAAGCCAGGGAGGAGGCAGGGCTGGAGTCCTCAGTCATGCCCCCCAACATCTGCAGCCAACCCAGCAATGACCAATGAGCCACCATAGGAAGTGCCCCGGGCTCTCGAGCTGAGGCAGTGGGCTGAGGCACCCCCCTGAAATCTGCACCCAGCCCAGAAGTGACCAAGACACTGCTGGAAGCCCCCTGGTCTCCCCTGCAGGAATGAGGGGGATGCCGCAGCCCCGCCCCTCCTCCTTCCTCGTTCTCCTACCCTATTTCCTTCCCCCTTCCCATCTCCCCCTTCCCACCAACTGCTCTGCAGTATCATAGAATGTAAAAGAATAATATTAATAAATAAACTTAAAAGTAAAAGATAAAACCAATTCTAGTTGTACCACAGCAAATAGAGGCTCCTTATTCAAATGTATTATATCATTAAATGTCATTTTCTTTTAAAGGCAAATTTCTGTTCCTAGTTTTACTTCTTAAGGACATAGGACACTGCCATTTGGAGCTTCTAATTACCATGTGATAACTCATGGCATTACTTTGAGATAAACTAGTTCCAGCCAAATGCAAAGAACCTGACTTCTTAGTGAGTCTAGTTTACCTCATATAAAAAAAAATAGTACTATTAACAAACCTGGAAACGACTAGATCTGTCAATTATTGACATGGCTATGATATCAGGTAAATGACCTAAACTTTCTGATCT
>NW_007740633.1:12566-14089 GCF_000696425.1 Galeopterus variegatus | reverse complement strand
AAGTGCCCCGGGCTCTCGAGCTGAGGCAGTGGGGGTGCAAGTGCCTCAGCCACACCCCCCTGACATCTGCACCCAGCCCAGAAGTGACCAAGACACTGCTGAAAGCCCCCTGGTCTCCCCTGCAGGAATGAGCGGGATGCCACAGCCCCGCCCCTCCTCCTTCCTCGTTCTCCTACCCAATTTCCTTCCCCCTTCCCATCTCCCCCTTCCCACCAACTGCTCTGCAGTATCATAGAATGTAAAAGAATAATATTAATAAATAAACTTAAAAGTAAAAGATAAAACCAATTCTAGTTGTACCACAGCAAATAGAGGCTCCTTATTCAAATGTATTATATCATTAAATGTCATTTTCTTTTAAAGGCAAATTTCTGTTCCTAGTTTTACTTCTTAAGGACATAGGACACTGCCATTTGGAGCTTCTAATTACCATGTGATAACTCATGGCATTACTTTGAGATAAACTAGTTCCAGCCAAATGCAAAGAACCTGACTTCTTAGTGAGTCTAGTTTACCTCATATAAAAAAGATAGTACTATTAACAAACCTGGAAACGACTAGATCTGTCAATTATTGACATGGCCATGATATCAGGTAAATGACCTAAACTTTCTGATCTATTGTAAATTATAGCAAACAACAGTTCTCACCTCATACTTTTTATTAAATTTCATAATGTATGTAAAGCATTTAATGCAATGTCTGAGATAGCGAATACTTTGATTTCTCATCTATGAGATGGAATAAAATGCCTCCCAGTCTATTGTGAAGAAGAAATAAGATAACAAATGTGAAGCACATAGACAATAGTAAAGCCATAAATGTTAGGTGAATGTATTTGTCACTTTGAGTGACTGGTCCAGGAGATACCCTCAACATAGAACTAAAAGGGAGTGGTGGCAGGAGGTCAGTTCAAAATTTACCTGATTATTCCCTCAACACCTTTTAATTCTTTGTCCCTTCAAAGACCACAGGATTTCAGATAGGCTAATATTACATCATGCTCTCCTAGGTTTTTTTGTTGTATTATCTTTTTTTTTTTTTTAGTAGTTATGAGAAACATAACACTTGCTACTGACAAAATTCTCAAGTGGTAAAATAAGGTACAAATTGAAAAGTAAAAGATCTTCCCCATAAACACCCAAGTCTCACTCATAGTTTTTTATATATTCTTTTAAAATTTTATATATTTCTTGAATCACCTTGATTAACATGCTATTAGAAATGTGTCTTAGGAGGTATCTTCTTACATAACAAACATGTAAGCCCTCTTTGTGTATTTCTTTAATATCTGCTCTGTTCGGGCAGCTTATGCAGTATCAACAGAAATAAATCCACAAGCATCTCATGAGCACCTACTGGAAGCTCAGCAGCAACCCAAACCCTGGGGAGGAGGATAGTGAGATGGTCAATTCTGGAAAGTAATCCAGGAGCAGACATAGGGCAATATGAATCAAGAACCTTAGAAACATTCACTTTTTTGACTTTGTAATTATTAAACTTTTAATGAGACAAATGACAGT
>NW_007740633.1:10513-11592 GCF_000696425.1 Galeopterus variegatus | reverse complement strand
AGATTTCATCACTGCATTATTAATAAAGGAGAGAAGTTGACTATCACCTAGCCAATAATAAGAGCATTTCTAAATAAAGGATGGTATATCCTTAGCATGAAAATTATGTGGCCATTTAAAAATTTTTCAAAGAATTTTTCACATAGATAAAATGTTAATGAAAAAGATATTAAGTAGACAAAGGCAGGAAACAAAACAGCATGTATGCTTTATTTTGTACAGTTATATTTAAAAGATATGCACATATATGAGGGTCCTCAAAAAGTTTATGGACAGATTCATATTATGTATATATGCATATATTTATTTGTATGTATATGTGTGTGCATGTGTGTGTGCATAGACATATGGGTGTGTCCAATGATCTACCTAAAAGATAAGGAGCCATTAATGTGTGGTGGAATTACAGACCCTTTTTAAAAATGTTTTTCTTTATATATTGTGTAGAGTCATAGGAATATATAAAGATGATTAGCAGGTTCCTATCATTAAAAAATGTTAAAAGCCCATCAGAGAAGATACAATTAACATATGATATCATACAAATATAAAACAGAATATGAGAACTAGACACCTGCTGTCTCAGTCTCTGTCCTTTTATGTATTTTCTTTTGGGAAACTGCCTTTCCCTGATCAACGTGGATGTGATTCCGGAGAGAGAACACCATGGGGTGAACTTGCAACTTCTTGGGCTCAGTTCATGACTGGGGTCCTTGATCCAGGTCAGCTAACCCAGCATCTCTCTCTTCCTTAGGCCACAGAATGAGAGTCAGTCTGGGTCCCTTTTTTGCGTTGTTGGAAAAGAGAAGCTTTTTGTATAAATGCGAAGCTCAAACTTCTCCCATTTACCAAGGAAGTAATAACACCTGAGAATGAAACCAACGTGGAAAAGAACCAAGTTGCACGTGGAGAAAGAAAGACAAGGACAAAGTCTTTTTAAAAAATGATTTTTGCCCCCTAGATCCAGCCATGCTTGAAAACATGTGTAGTCCTGGACTTTTCTCTCTTGCGAGCCAACCAATTTTCTTCTTACCTTCACTTCGTGAGGCAATTCATTTCATATTTTCTTGAATCAATTT
>NW_007740633.1:9101-9947 GCF_000696425.1 Galeopterus variegatus | reverse complement strand
CTGCATCGGGGGAGGTCGCTTCCAGCCTGAATGACTGTGAAATGCTTCTCAGAGAAGAGCCGTCTGAGCTGGGCCTTGGAGGAGCATGAGATGGAAACGTAAAGACCAGAATTGAGCTGGGAGTTATGGAGGTACAATAGTAAGGTGTTTGGTAAGATGTTTTCACTGAAGTAGAGATTTGAGTTGGGACGCAGAAAGTAATGAGGTGGGGCCAAAATTTTGATTGCCAGGCTAATGGGTTTAGAAATTATCCTAAAAGCAATGAAAGATCCATTAAAGTTTTAAACAAGGGTGTGGCCCATTGAAAATGATTCTCCCAGGAAAATAACTTAGAGGGAGAGTCGTATCTAATAAGAATGTAAAACGGGGCCTTCTCCCCAGCCCCCTCCTCACCCTTCTAGTCCTTCTGTGGTCACTTCCCAGAGAAATTCACTAGCTAGTCTCCTGGCCTTCAGGCTTCTATAGCGATTCATCCTCCACACTTTTATTTTTTTAGATGGGCCTTTTAAAAATATGTTTAACTGTGTCACTTCAAGAGCCAGAATGTTTCTTAATGTACATTCTACAACAAGGATGAATTTCAAAATAATTATGTTGTTTGAAAGAAACCAAACCCCTCCCCCCCAAAATAAATGATGTCTGATTCCGTTTATAAAATATTCTAGAAAAATGACAGAAAGCAGATCAGGAGACAGGGCTGAGGAGGAGGGATGGGGGTATGGTTACAAGTGTGAACGTATGTCAAAACTCATCAAAGTGTACACTTCAAATATGTGCAGTTTAGTGTATGTCAAATTATTGTACAGTCACTCCTCAATATAACTTACATCTCCATTAGGCTGTTTT
>NW_007740633.1:7229-7439 GCF_000696425.1 Galeopterus variegatus | reverse complement strand
GCATCTGGCAGAGCCCTAGCCAGGACATGGTATATCACAGGCAGTGATATACCAAGGTCAGTCTACCCTGGCAGAAAGGATTTTTTTATTCTATGAGAAAGGATGATTTTTATCACTGGCCTTGACAAAACCAATTTTAAGCAATGGTCTTCAACCATGTATGCTGCCCCATATATGTTTTCCACAGTCTATTTCATGACTTCTGGCTCA
>NW_007740633.1:4593-5220 GCF_000696425.1 Galeopterus variegatus | reverse complement strand
TTGACAATTTGTGAATCTAGATGTTGGGTATATAAATATTCATTTCCCTATTCTTGCAACATTTCTGTATGTTTGAAATTTTAAAAAATAAAAGTTGGGGGAAAGTGAAACAAATCACTTTGTTCCTAAAAGACTGTGAACTACGGATTTCAAAAACTCTCTGGGAATAAAAAGATTTCATTTCTCTTTAATGCCAACAGGTACCGTGATCACTGATCAATGAAGATTTCATTCTAATTATCCACCAGTCTTTTTAAAATTTAATTAACTCTTTTACACAGGTAGCTTTTATGATTTGTTTCATAAAAATGTTAATTTTGCCATTCTTCATTCCCATAAATGGTAAGTTGTTTTCGTATGATAGTTGCAAGATGCATGGTATGTATCTAAACTGTGCCGAAAATTAGGTTAGAAAAAAGACTAGCATTCAAAATAGCCAGTGGATGTACTTTAACATATATTTGCAAAGATTCTACAACCTCCCCTCCTCACATGCCGTCTGAATCACCATAGTTGATGTCTATCTTCACACACAAATGCCTGTCTAGATTTTTCCTGCAGAACAGCTTACTCTGGCCAGTTAAATTTTGCTTCTTCATTGTGAAACACACACACACACACACACAC
>NW_007740633.1:1962-2960 GCF_000696425.1 Galeopterus variegatus | reverse complement strand
TAGGTCCCATCCCTCTGGTCATTCCTGCATGCAATATTTAAATATTTAAGAAATATTCAGTGAGGACCTAATCCTATGCCAGACTCTACAGCTAAGGTGATGAACAAAACAGGCAGAAATTCCTGCCCTCCTGGATGCCCTCTTTCCTCCAGTCCTCCTCATCTCTTCTTTGACTGATCAAGCACATAGTCTTGGGTGTTTGTGGGAATAAGCCTTCATTTCTCCTTTCTCCCTGTGAGATAAGGCAGCAGCAGAGACCTCAAAAGTAAATGATTGTGTTGAGTCTATGAGAAAAGTGGCCGTGCTATTCCACTCGAGCCCTGCCTGTGTCAGGGCCAGCACCACCAACCGCAGGCTGACAGAGACCAGCTAAAGCAGTCCTTCCTGAATGTCTGCCCCGAGACAACGAGACGCTTTTAAGCCAAGGTACCAGTAGCTAATTTGGGTGTTTTTCAAACAAACTTGGTTGAAGTGATAAAGCACTGCTTCGGAACAGTTGCCCTGGTTAAAAAATGGGTGTGAAGTTTACACAGGTGCTCATACACACAGAGGCAGGGTGTGCCCCAAGTTAAATGAGTGGATTGACCAGTTGTAATAATAGCTACCTAAAATCACATGCACTTGTATAATGTCACACCTCATGGAGCTCAAAGCACTTTTTAAACAGATGGGTAGATAGAACAGAAGAATTGAATTTCTTTATACTCAGTCCAATATTTTACATGGTTCTGTAGCTAAGAAGAATAGTTATATTGTTCTGTCTGACACAACGGATCCAGTTGCAATAGTTCCCACGGAGAACATGGAGAATCTTGCACTCAGTTCAATTATTATAAGGACAACAGGTTTCTGCATTAAAACCATTCTACCACCTCCATTATCTCTTTCAAACCTCAGCACAACCCTCTAAAGAGAGGCAGGATGGGCATCATACCCAATTGAACAGAAGAGGAAACTAGGGTTCAGAGAGGATAAGTGCTTTACATAAAGATGCACAG
>NW_007740633.1:0-672 GCF_000696425.1 Galeopterus variegatus | reverse complement strand
TTAAATTACTTTCATTTTTACCCTAAAAAGCAATGCTCTGCTTTTGAAGGCATTACTATAGACTTGTGCACATGCTTGATATTTTTGTGTGGTTTATGTCATTGCACAGCTGGAGAATGTTCACTTATTGATTACTTATTACTTATTGATTTCTTATTAATTTAAAACAACAAGGAGCTTGGAGAAAAACCATTCAAAGGTTCTGAAAACCAAGCCCTTGCCAGTGGGAGGAGAGATCAGCTTGCTCCTTTAAGGTGTGATATGTGCTTTGACACTCTTTTCCCTACTTCATTCACTGAACTGACATGTTTTCCTCTTTTTCTTGTCCATTGACTGGCTATCTTTCCATTTCCTTTAGGAACACTGAATTCTTGTAAGAATGCAGCACCCGGCAATCACGAGCACACATCAAATATTTGCTGTGGTTGGATAATGTGCTNAATGCAGCACCCGGCAATCACGAGCACACATCAAATATTTGCTGTGGTTGGATAATGTGCTCATTCACAGATAAAAGAATAATACCGGTAGCTAACATCGATAGAGAACTTCTAGGCGTTATGTTAAGCATTCTACATGCATTAACACATTTAATCTTCACAAAGGAAAATCTATGCAGTTAGTATTATTAGCTTCATCCCTATTTTAGAAATGTGGAAACTGAGGTACAGG
>NW_007740632.1:0-29155 GCF_000696425.1 Galeopterus variegatus | reverse complement strand
CTGGCCCCCTCCTGCTCAGCTCCCTTTTCAGCCATCAGGGTGGGGGTTGAGCACCCTGAGGCGCAGTGTGAGATCAGCAAGGAGGAGGGTCCGATCCCTCATGCTGTCTTCGAAGCCTCCCTCCTCCTGGTTCCGGTCACTACAGCAAGCCTGTCCTGAGCTCCCACTAGTGGCTGATGGTTGAGCCCTGGATAGAGGGTGGGGAGCCCTCCAGACCCGATGGACCCAGTCCTGTCTTGGGGAACACAGCAGCCGGGAGACCTGACAGTCCCGGCACCCTAGGCTGGGTGACATTTGCTACGGGCCTCCCCGATCCTGGTCTGTGGTATTGGTGACTGAGCACTCTTGGTTTGGCCACTCTTTCTCAAGGTAACACTTTCCCCTTCTCTTTCTGCCTCTGCAGGTCCTCCAGAAGCTGGGGAAGGCGGATGAGACAAAGGATGAGCAGTTTGAACAGTGTGTCCAGAATTTCAACAAGCAGCTGGTGAGTGTGGGTGGCCGTTGGCCTTTGGGAGCTTGTGAAAATGGAATAGTGACTGCCAGGTGGAAGATGGCAGGAGCTGAATTTGTGGCATAGGAGAGCTCGGGGGATGGGGATCAGTGTTGGCAAGGTCACAGAAGACTTCTTGGAGGAGGGAGCACTGGCAAGCCATGAACTCTGGAAAGAGGTTGGGGTATACTTTAGGTTCTTGGTAAGACATAGAAAGGGTGGTGAGGGAAGGGGGAGGGTTGGCAGGTGATAGATTGTGGCCAGACTCTGGAAAACCTTGCACGTCAAGGCAGGTGGGAGCTATAGAAGCTTCTTGACGGGAGAGTGGCATCTGCAGGGTTTAGTGTGGGGGCAGAGCAGGCTGAATTTGATTTGGGCATCTGCTGAGCATGAACTGTTCCTGGCTGTGTGGCAGATTCCAGGCCAGGCTGTTTGTAGATGGCTTGTGGATGCCTCCCGACAACCTTGGAAGGAGGCCCGTACGATCGTTCCCCTTCTGTAGATGAAACTGTTGAGGCCCAGAGAAGTTGAGTTATTTGCCCAAGGCCATCCAGCTTTGGAAGTGGATTCAGGTCCGTACTTGTCTAGTTCCAAAACCTGGAAGAGACTTCCACGGCATCCTTACCAAGGCCCATTATAGGCCAGGGGCCAGTGACAGAAGGGGCTTAATCACGTTGGCAGCCTACAGGCTGGGAAAGTGGGGCAGCCACTTAAGACTTCCTGACCGAAGAGCTCTGCGTATCCTGTCTGGGCTGGCCCTGAAACTTTCCCCCAGAGATCTGCTAAGTTCAGAATAAGCCATTTTTGTGGCAGCATCTGAGGCGACCCTGGCAATTCCCCCTCCCTGGGGAGGGGGAAGGTAGCAGGAAGGGATGGAAAACTGGGCCATAGCTCTATAGTTTCTGCAGGCCAGTGAGTGACAGATGGGTATGGAGGCCAGAAGAGGCTACAAGGAAAGGGACCAGTGAGGCATGGGGAGTGAGGTCAGGGTCAAAGCTCTGCTGGGAAATAGGCAGGGTGGGCCTAGGCGGGGGGCACCAGGTCTCTCTGTAATCCTTGTCTATGTCTGAGGCCTTGGAAAGCACTGAAAATTCCCACTAAAGCCTCTACAGCTGGAGCGGAACCCAGGGGAAGGGGCCTTCTTTGGAGAACCCACTGGTCAGGGATGGGGGCAGCTAGGAGGGCTGGGGAGCAGCTGGAATAGGGCCAGGGAACATTCTGGGATAGGGTAGGAGCATTCTGGGTGAGGGTTGGAAGTATTGTGGGAGAGGACCAGAGAGCGTTCTGAGTTAGGCTGGGAGCATTCTGGGTAAGGGTTGGGAGCATTCTGGGATAGGGTAGGAGCATTCTGGGAGAGAGGGCCAGGGTGCATGCTGGGAGAGGGCCAGGGAGTGGCCGGGAGAGGCTCCAGCACTGCGTCCACCCTGGCCTGCCAGAGGGGCTCAGCCTGAGAGGCTCCCCAGGGCAGATATGGGGGCCACCGTGGCTGCCTGTCCCCCAGACCAATAATGGGAGATGTTTCAAGGCCCAGTTAGGCCCAATAAGAGGGATGTCTATTGCCTCTGTGGCCCTGGGCAAACCCTTGCCCTTTGAGCCTCAGTTTCCTCACCTGCAAAATACAGGCTTGAACAAGAATCCTGAAGTCTTAGCTTCTGATTCTGTTTCCTGGAAGTCCTGGGAACTGTCCCCTACTCAGCTGGCTTCCTCTGGTCTGGGCTGCTCTGAAGGCCTTTTAGGGAATTGCTGTTACTTGTGTACTTACTGTGGTCCAGATACTGCTATGCGTTTTTACAGACATATCCTTGCAGTCCTTGGAATGGGTGCTGATATTCTCTTCATTATGCAGATGAGACACTTGAGGCTCAGAGAGGTTAAGGAACTCCTCCAAGGCCACACAGCTGGTATAGGGGCTTGGAGATTTACATCCAGGCCCTGGAGCCTTTAACTCACTCTCAGTTCCTTCTGGAGCTGACCCCCCATCTTGAGGGCAGCTGGCTGGGCTGGGGAGAAATGTCATGGCAGCTCCTGAGCTGCAGTCCTGGGGTGGAGTTGGTGGGGTCTCCCCAGAGCAGGCCGGGCTGTTTGGTGGAGGGTGAGGAAGCACAGGTCTGGGAGCTGAGGTTCTCTGTGGCCTGGCCCCAGAGCTGAAACCACAGCATTACTCTCCCCATACATCCCTGAGTCACCCGTTCTGGGTCCCTGGCTCTGGGCAAGGAACCACTCACCGATCCTTGGGCAGAGGGGCTGGGCAGAAAGGCCAGGGCTAAAGATAGCCTATGCTGGTGGCTGCCAGGTGGCTGCCTGGCTGCAGGCACGGAGTGGTCACCTGACCTGGGGCTTTGACTTCCTTCAGCTTTGGTGGGGGTGGCTAGCTCTTTAGGGGCTAGGGGTGGTAGTAGGGAGGGTGGTTTTGAGGTCTCCTTCAAGGCTAGGGGTAGCTCTCCCTCAGGGGTTAAGGCAGCCTGGCAGCTCTGGGTTGGACTGGTGTGTGGGGATGCCTGGGGCATGGGGGTGGCTGCTGGGATTGGGAAGGAAGGGTGTGAGGTCACTATTCTTGAGGAAGTGAATTCAGGGAGCTGTAGTAGACTTGGCCTCAGACAAGCTGTGGGGCTTGAGAGACCCTGGGAAAGGCGAGATGGAGAGTGAGCATGGGAAGCCTGGAGGCTATGCTTCCTCCTGCATCTTTACCTGTGAATCCCAAGCATAGTGGGCCCAGCACTAGGCAGAGCAAGGATGACCCTTTAGTCTTCAAGGAAGCGAATTTCCCACCCCTTCCTAGGGGGTTGGGCCATAGGAGAGAGTATAGGTCACCCTGCTGTCACCTCTCACAACAATCCAGGTGCACAGCCCCTCTTAGGCCCACTTGGTGCTGGTCACAGGTAACACCCCTGCCTTCTGCCCCGAAGCAGACAGACCCCGGAGGGCCCACTTGGCCCCTGCCCCCAGAGAACTGCAAACCCAACTCATGCCCCCTTAGAGGCCATTCTGGGTCCTCCCAACTTCTCCAAGCTCTTCCTCCTAGTGGCACCTATAGTTTGCAGGACCCTGGAACTCAACATTGCTGTTTGTCTGTGTCTCACTGAGGTGGGGCATGTCTGATTCCATCTTGTCCTTAGGGCCTGTTCAGGGCTCTGCTCAAAGTGGGCATCCCTGGTTATTGAGTGAAGATTGATTCTCTGGTCCTGATTGCCTAGGGGCAAGAGTCAGAGCTGGAGCTAGAAGGGGGTTTATTCAGGAAATGACATCTCTGTTTCCTAGACCCACTGGGAAGATGGGGGCTTGGGTCTTTGGGCTACTGGTGGGGACTGATATTGAGAGAGGGACAGTGGGGGTGTGGGGATGCTGGCTGAGCCTAGGCCCTCACTGACTCCTGAGTCCTAGACCTGGGAGCAGGCTGAGGTGGACAGTGGCTGCAAAATCTTATCCTCCCCGCAGCTGGGCTCCACAAGGAGTGTGATTAGAACCTCAGGAACCTCCAGAGAATTGTTTCTCAGATGCCGCATTTAGGGGGCTGAGAGAGCCAGTTTGGAAGTGAACACACATTGCTCTGTGCTGGCCCGCCTGGGTGCTGCCCCCTGCAGAAGCCCCAGGTTGGGGAGGGCTGTGTCTGTCCTGGGGATCGGCTGGGAAGTGTGGCTCAGGGACCCAGCTGCAGTGAGCACAGGGGAGGCAGAGCGCAGGCAGCCCCTTGCACATCTGTGCACCATGTGCCTGCTCACAGCCCAGCGTTGTTTGGGAAGCATAAGGGGTCCTGGTACTGCCTGAAGCCTGGGTGAGTGCAGCAGCCCCAGGGGGCCCCCTGGCTCGGGTGCAGTGGAGAGGCAGGTGCTGGGGGATGGTGGGGAGAGGATGAGAGGTTCGGCTGGGATGGTGGAGGTGTGGCAGGGAGAGAAGCTGGGTCTGGAAGATTCTGTGACATCAGATGATACAGTAGCATCACCTCATGAACACACTTTCATCCTCACCTCAACCAACAAAGCATTCACTTGTTAAGATTAGATGGAATTCCAGAGGCCTGAATGCTTGGGCACTGGCCTTTTGCTTCTTCATTTAATCTTTAACCAGTGAGCCTCGAACTTTGATGTTCATAAGAATCACGTTATATACTCTATGGGGGACTGAAGGAATTTTAGAAAAGGTTTTTTATTTTTCTCTCTTCTGCCCTTCTTTATTTTTACTGTACAGCACCTTATGTGCTGCTCTGAAGCTCTCCCCGCAGCTGACTCTACTGTAACGTGGAAGCATTCATCATAATACATAGGCAAATGCCTGCTTTCCTGGGGGGCCACATGTTACCAGGTGTGCCCAAGCCTTGGAGGGTCTACCTGGCTCTCTCAGTCTCTGTGTGATTCTGGGCAATTTGTCAGCCCCCTCCGCTTCCTCCCCCACCAGGTGGGGACAGTGGCATTGAGAAGATGGTGCCTGGAAGGTGACGGCCCCAGTGGGCAGCTGGTGCATGGAGCTCTGTGGACCCCAGAGGAGGAGGAACAGGCCCCAGCTGAGGAGGGAGGGCCTGTTTGAGGGGACAGGAGAGGTTTGAGGGTGATGGGGGGTAAGCCTGTGAAGGTGGCTTTGTCCCAGTGGCCCTTGTCTGGAGATTGACCTGCGTAAGTGGAGACCACTTTCTGGCTCCTGCGGAAGCTCAAGGCTGGCCAGGCTGGGGCTCTGCAGGGGTGTTGGATCTCCTGGGACCAAGGCCAGCTGCTGGCTCCACATCTCCCTACCCTTTCCCCCCAGAGCCAGGGGATCGAGAGCAAGATTGTCTCTGAGGCATGAGGCTTGGGCTGGCGGCAGGCAGGGGTGGTCAGGAGGGTGTGCCTTCTCCCATGCAGGTCAGCCTCAGCCACTGCTGCTCTCCTGATGTCCCTCCAGTTCCCTCTCTGCCTCACATCCCTGTCCTCAGCATGAAGCCCATCCCCTGAGGCTGACCTTTAAGTTTCAAGGGCCCAGCCTGGCTCACTTGAGCCATTCCCTGCACACCTGTGGTGTGCCTGGCAGGGATCATTCACCCCAGTTGACAGACGAGGAGACTGTGGTTCAGAGAGGCTCACTTACTTGCTAGTAAGAGACTGAGCTAGGTTTGCATGGCCCCAAAGCATGTGTGTGCTTACCCCTCTTCTCACGCAGCTTCTGGAAATTTTGGCATCTCATGGCTGGTGGTCCCAGACCCCACTGCTGGCCTCGTCGACAGATCCTCGTTCACCAATCCTCCTTGCACCGGGAGCCCAGCTTTCCTGGCTCCTTCTGGCCCTCTGTGGGGGATTTGAGGCCTGGCCCACGGCTCCCCACTCTCTGCTTGTCCTGCTGTCTCAGGGAGATTCACCACCTGCCCATTCCCCCTCTTCAGCCTTTTCTTCATATGTCCTATATCCGCCCTCTCTGCTGGGCCAGTTTCCTCAGAGTCCTGGGCATGATCCCCACACTTTTGCACCCCTGCTAATGCCATTCCCTTCTGGAGGTCTCCTCTCCCTGGCGGTCAATCCTCCATCCACCAGAACCTTCTGTTCCTGTAAAGGCTCACACTGGGCTCTTCTTACCTGGTACAGTGCGGTGGGAGCCCTCTGCTCGTGGACACCCGCTGAGCTTGTGGACCGAGGTGCCTGGTCCCCACACCTGCCTGGCCTGTGCTTCTGTGTTCATTGGTCACTTGTCCGTGATTGTCTGAGGGCAGGTCTGTATGTCCCAGTCTCGCTGTACATGTGTGCTATGCCGTGTGTGTGTCATTCAGCCGTACCCTCAACGTGTCATCCAGGGCAGAGGGGTCCCTGTCTTCCTGCCTTCCTTACAGGGCTGTGAATGGTGCCCAAGGAACATGGGGCAAATGTCCCTGTGGGTACAGGGCTTCTGAGGCAGGGACAGTATCAGCAATGCAGTGCTGCTCGGTGTGAATTTGTGGCCAGAGATGCCATGGCTGCCGTCCTCTGACGTGTGCTCAGTGCTGGGCCTTTTGGCAGGACTGCTAACTGGTGGCTGCTGTTTGTCCCTGCAGGAGTGGCAGGAAGGAGAGGGTCAGGGACAGGGTGTGCCCTGGGCCCTGATCTGGTCCTCCTCTTTCTCTTTGCAGACCGAGGGCACCCGACTGCAGAAGGATCTCCGGACCTACCTGACCTCAGTCAAAGGTAAGGAGCAGGCAGGGCAGACATGGCCTGTGTGGAGGTGGTGGGTACAGAGCTGGAAGGGAGGTGGCAGGGCCACCAGGGCTGTCAGTGGGAGGCCCACACACCTCCTCTCTGCCCCCCAGCCATGCACGAAGCCTCCAAGAAGCTGAACGAGTGTCTGCAGGAGGTATATGAGCCTGACTGGCCCGGCAGGGATGAGGCAAACAAGATTGCAGAGGTGAGCATGAGGCAGATGGCCTGGTCCTTCCCAGAGAGTCCTTCTGGCCTCAGCTCCTGTCCTACCCTGCCTCGCCCTCTGGGACAAGCCCTCTGGTTCTCAGCACTCACATACTGTGTGCCCTTGGGCAAGTCACCTTCCTTCTCTGAGGGTCTTTCTTCTCCCAACACGCCCTCACACTCACTCATTATTGTGGATTGGCCATCCTCGTGTGTGTGTGTGTGTGTGTGTGTGTGTGTGTGTTATGGCTCATGACTCACAGGGTCTCCCTTACCTGCCCACTAGTCCTGAGCATGTCTACTCCTCACAGTCACCCTGGGAGAGGCTTTAGGGCAGGAGTTGTTGCCCTCATTTTACAGATTGGGAAACTGAGGCTCTGAGAAGCCACCAAGCTTCATGGAGTTATGGGGCTGGGGCTGACCCGCAGGTCCCTGGGAGGTGAGAATTGGGGACTGGGTGTGGCCCAGTGCCCCTGGTGGCACACTCTTGAGCTCTTGCCTGTTTCAGAACAATGACCTGCTATGGATGGATTTCCACCAGAAGCTGGTGGACCAGGCGCTGCTGACCATGGACACGTACCTGGGCCAGTTCCCTGACATCAAGGTGAGGGCTTCTTGGCTGGTCTTCTCTGCTCTGGCCTGGTAGCCTGTAGGGGGAAGCTGGAGAGAACGGTGCGACACAGGCTGGCTCAGGAGCAGAGGGGACTGCCTTGGAGGCAGGCAGCTGCTAGCCTGGCATTTCATCTCTCTGGGGCTGCTCCCTCTGCAGCCAGTCCACCGGCTCTCTGACAGCCCAGACCTGGGCCTTCTTGCGCCTTTGTGTCTTAGGGCTATGGGAGAAAACCCCATGCTGTGTGTTTGTGTGTGCGTGTGTGTGTATATGCTGTGTATGCTTGGAAGGGTGTGTGTGTAGATGTGCCTGTCACCCCTGTTATCTGAGTCTGTAAGTCTGGGTGTATTTGTATGATTGTTTATGTTTGTAAAGCTGGCTACCTCTGCCGGGCCTGGGTATGTGTCAGGAATTGTTGATGTGCCCAGGTTTCCACCAAGGCTGATAGGCCCCTGGGTGCAGCATCCATACAAACACAGGTGTCCAGAACCCAGGAGAGTGACCGTCCTATTGGACCTGACCACCCAGGTGAGGGGTGTCATGCTCATGCTGGCCCCATGGGCCACCCAGTGCAAATGCCTCAGGCTCCCTGACGCTGAAGGTGGTGACTCTGGAGAGGAGAAACCGGGGCCCAGGGGGCCTTTTCGATGAGTTCAGGGCCAGGCCAAAGAAGAGGGCTAGCCGACACAGTACCGCTGGCAGGTACTGACAGATTGGTTCATGTTGCAAGAAAATGGTTTGACAAGAGGGCACAGACTGCCTGGAAGACTGACCACAGACTGACTGGTGAGCTCCTTGCCTCCAAAAGGGTGTGGGCAAAAAGGACTCCAGCATGCGGTCAAAAAACAAAATTACAACAAATTCAGTTGAAGATCTCAATTGGCTTTATTGTGATTCTAGAATCGGGCAACACATTACTCCATAAAACAGAATAAGTGTTCCAGTGAGCCAAGCAGAGGAGGTTGGTTTTATACATAGAAAAATGCTAAAGAAAGCAGAAACAACAAAAAGTAGATTGGTCATTTCAAAGTTACTTTCCTTGTAAGGTGGGGACAGGAAGACAGAACAATGGAAAAATAACATCAGGTTACTTCACACTCTCTCTTTTGTGCAAGGATTGAAGCAGAGGGAACTTCATTATCATGCCTACTGAAGATTTAAACTGGCCTGTTGCAGGGGCTGAGGGGTGGCAGGGGATTGGCTGTTATCTTTCTCCTGATTTCTCAGAAGGTCAGACCACAGTCTAAGTGACATGGAACTTAGCAGGGGTGACTCCATTTTGAGTTTTAGTCTGGTCTTTTGAGACCTAGTACAGGAACTTAGTCCAAAACAATGCCCTTCCTATGATATTTATTTAACAATGCCTTGGACGGACCTGCTGAGGCGGGGTCCGCCGCCCGGCCCTCCCGGTTATCCAGGCCCCCACGCTCACCGGGGCCCCTCCTGGACCTGCCTCTAGCGTAGGCGCCAGGCACTGGTCAGCCCCCTTCTCCTCTGTCTGTCTCCCAGTCCCGCATCGCCAAGCGGGGGCGGAAGCTGGTGGACTACGACAGTGCCCGGCACCATTACGAGTCCCTTCAAACTGCCAAAAAGAAGGATGAAGCCAAAATTGCCAAGGTAAGGGCTGGACGGTGAGGCCAGGGGAGGCTGTGGGGAGCCAGGGAGAAGAGCATGGTGTCCAAGCCCCCGGGGAGGAGCAGAGGAGGGGGATGCTGCTGGGCCCAGAGCCGTGAGTGACAGGCCCTGTGGGTGCCTGGGTGGGGGCTCCCTTCCAGCCCATCCTTGTCCATCTTTGCTCTTCGGCCCCTCCACCCTCCCGAGGCCACTTTCCAGAATAAGAATAGGCCTGGCTTGGGTTTCACTGGAATGGTGCCGCTTTGCCTGGTGTGCTCCAGTGGAATTCTGTCACGGGATCGGATGTGACCCTGTCTTGGCTGGAACAAGCTGGTGGGCGTAGGGCTGGACCCTCTCCCCACCCAGGGGCAGGACCCTGCTTGCTGAGCCCCTCTGCCCCGCTAACGACTCTCATTTTGCCTTTGCAGTTGAAGTTCACCCCCTTCCCATGCCCGCCTTGGGCTTCCCTTAATTCTCAGCCACAGGGCCTTTCCCTGCCTCTGGAGGGGTGGCTGGCTTGTCTGTCACTGCATTTGGGGCGAGTGGATTTGGTGTTTAATATCTGTGTCTCTGTTTCTCTCTCCCTACCTCCCTCCCACCTCTCTACTCTCCTTTGCCTTGACCTCCCTCCCCGCCCCAGCCTGTCTCGCTGCTTGAGAAAGCCGCTCCCCAGTGGTGCCAAGGCAAACTGCAGGCTCATCTCGTAGCTCAAACTAACCTGCTCCGAAATCAGGTGACACTGGCTTCTAACCTTGCACGTGCTGGCGCCTTCCGGTCTGTCGTCCTGTCCTCTCTCTGGGCGCCTGTCTGCCCAGCTGCCCTGCACTGCCCTCGGCCGGGGAGGGCTCAGCCTCTTTCTGGGGATGGGAGGCAGGGCTGGCATTGGAGCTGCAGCCGGGCAGAGGGTTTTCAAATGCCTCTGCTGGGAGAGCTCCTGTTTCAGAGCAGACATGAGGCCAAATCTCTGAGACAGATAGAGGCTGAGGGGCTCCTGTTGACCTGGGCTGTGGGCCCAGGTTTGTCCATTTGGTGTCTGGAACTGTGATTGTTCAAGACTCCTCTGAAAGCCTAGTGCCAGGAGCCCAGGACTGCCTTTGAGCCATTTGTCCTTGTGAAGGTTCCTGTGGAGAGGGAGGGGAGAGCATTAGGGCTCCTGTCATGGCTTGTCTTGTCCTTCAAGCCTCATGAGAAGGAAGGTTATCCTGAATTTACTGAGGAGAGAAACCTGCCCAGAGAGGCTTAATATCCTGCCCAGAGTCCCAGAGCAATCAGTAGCAGACTTAGGACTTACTTCTCAAGCCCTGGGGTCATTATCCTGGCTTCCCGGTCTGGGGGCTCCGTGTGGGTGGTCCCTGCCAGTGCTGGCCTGGGTCCCGTGAGCTCCTGCAGTGACTCTGGAAGAGACACCAGGAGGGGCTCTCCAGTCTGGTTAGGATCTTGGGACCTGAAGGGAGAAACTTGGGTCCCGGGGGGTTGGCTCTTTGCAGGTTTCATGGAGGACAAATGCTCAGCACCACCAAGGTCCGGGGGGTCTTCCTGGAGGAGGCTCTTTGTACAAAACTCCTGGACCATCCCACCACGCTTCTTAGCCCCCTGCCCTTGGAATGGGCCACAGTGTGGCCAGGGACCACTGGAGGCGGTGTCCTGTGAGTGGTGGACAGCACGTTTTTCTCTCCAGTGAAGCCAAGGCACATTTCAGCTCAGCGTAGATGCAGCCTGGACAAGACTCACCCCTTCACAGTCCTGGGGGTGGGAGCGGGGGCAGGTGACAGAAGGCTGACCCAGGAGGTTGGGTTTCTCTCTGGGCAACTGCCCCATTTTTTCTAGGCTGTCTCCTGATTTCATCATCTTTAGCCCGCACGCATTGAGTGCCTATGATGTGGAGAGCTCTGGGCTTACCAGGCTCGATGCCCAATTTCTTCCCTGACCTGCTGCCTGATTTCTTTTAGGCAAAGGCTATGGGCTGACTTTGGAGGCACTGAGTGTTGACAGCCTCATCCTGAGGTCGGGGTGACCCTGGCTCTCCAGGGGCTGGGGGAGATGGATAGGGGGTCTTCGACAGAATGGGGTCTTCATGTGTCTCGGTAGGTAGAGAAGCAAGGGGCTGGAGTGGACATGTCCTGCCTGTCAAGTTCAGGACTTGGGCCTGGAGGGGGAAGGGGGCTGCTGACCCAGAGCCAAGGTTTCTGCTTAATTTTTCCTGAAACAAGTAAAACATTTTTGTTGGGTAGGGGGAGCCCCTCGGAGGCTGTGGTTCCTGGGCTGAGGCCTGCCTGCTGCTTTTGGGCTCCTGCAATTGGCGTGGTTGGAAATCCTTCTGGGAGGGCTCCCACCCCAACCCTGGGGGAGCAGCAGGAGAGGCTAAGGCCCGCGAACACGTCTTCAGATGCTGGACTGCAGATGTTTTGCCTTTTGGCCAAATTGACTTTCACATTTGGATTCCATTTTTGTCTGAGCATATCTTCCTCCTCCCCACCCTGCCTCATGCCTGGCTGGAAGCTGGAGAGCTTTTGGCCATGGCTGTGAGCTGGGCACTTGGGGCTGGGGTTGCCCTGTTGGTGAACTTGACTTTGGGGAGACAGTACATCCTCTTGAGGCTGTGCTCAAGGGAGCTGGCCAGTTCCACGTGTCCCCTGAGCCAGTCCTGGGTTGCTCTCCACACTTGCCATAGCCTCCTGAAACCTGCCTGCAGGACCCTGGGCTGATTCTGGACCTCTCTCCCTGTCTGTCAGCACATAGCAGAGCCACTGGGGCTGCAAAGTCTCCCCCACAATGGACAGCTGTCCCCCCCACTCTGCCCCAAGTGCTTCTGAAAGAGCCAGAATATGAAGAATGTAATCCAGAGGGAATAAAAGACATAGGCCCTGACTTCCAGGAACTCTAAAGTGGAACTGCCCCATTCTTTGCAACGTTGCTGGGCTGTGGGCAGGGCCCTGTGCTGAGATGTGCTCCATAGACACTTTGCTGTGCTGTTGCCACCGCCGTCCTCACAATTGCTCTTCTGGGGAGTTAGGACCAGTGTGGGGAGTGACAGCTGCATCCTCACAGAGAGGTGGTCTCAGCTGGGTCCCAGGGAGTGTCGGGCTTGAGGCAGACACTTGGTAGGTGAGGTTGGGAGGTGTGGGTCACTCATTTTGTGGGTGGCACAAACCATCCCCTGCCAGGTGCTGGGGTGCCCAGAGGAGTGAGGTAGGGATGGCCTGGCTATGGCCTGGAGATAGGCAGGGACAATATCCTCAACCTGGTCCTGGAGTGGGGTACCCAGGGCCCGCAGATCTTATCCATTCCAAGAGAGGCATGCATGTTTAGATCAACAAGCCTTCCTTCCCTGCCTTCCTTCTTTCCTTTTTTATTAGATTTTAAAAAGTCAGACAAGGAGCCTGGAGGTAATTGTAGTCCAAGCCATGGTGGTTCTCCTCCAGCTCCACCCCCAAGTAACACTGAGGGCCCCACAGGGGGCACACTTGGGATAGGGGGCAACTTGGGCTGGTCCTGGTATGTGGAGGTGGATGGGACAGCTGGCTGAGCTGGGGGAAATAGAGTGCTTTGTGACAAAGTGGCGTTCCAGCCAGCTGGCTGCCCCAGCCTCAGCCCCAGCCTGAGAACGTGAGGTTGCTGGTGCGAAGTTTTCCCCTGGGTGGGGCCGCCACGTTCCTGGGCTATGACTCAGACTCTGGATCCTAGTCACCCCCCTGAGTCACTCTCCTCAGCACTGCTCTCCACAAGTGAGCTAGCAGAGACCCTTCCTTGCCCTGGCTAGGCCAGGGGTCTGTGACTCACTCCCTGCCCCCCCATATCACTCTCTGACTATGTGATGGGGCCGTAACACCACTGCCTGGTGGATGTGAGCATCCTGGAAGGCCTGGGCCTGCCCTGGGGAGGGCGGGAGCATGGGGGGAGTGGGCACAACCGCTTGCCCAGCAGCCCAGCTCCCTTCTCCCCTGGCCCTGCCCTCTCCGCCATCACCTCCTGCCATTCCTAGAGGTGCCCGAGTTGCTGCCTCTGGCCTCTATCTGGTGGAGACAGGTCACAGAAGGGCTTGGTGGAAAAGACGGTCCCAGAGAGGTGAAAGATGGTGGCTGAGGCTGGGCAGGAGCTGGCCCTAGGACAGGGGGAGGAGCCCGTAGAGGGGACCACAAGAGCAGCAGCCCAGAGAGCTGGAAGTGGGAAGGGTCCCCTCTTGGCTGGGGCTGGGGTCAGCTCTCCAGGCCCCTTGTCTTGCATCTTCTTGTTGTGCCCTACTCAGCACTCACCTTTCTCCCAGCCCACCTGGCCAGGTAGGGCAGTTCTCCCTTTGCAATGGCTGCTCTGCCCTCCCCTTCCTAGAGTGGCACCACTGGCTTGGTGCAGAGTCCCCAAGGGGCTGCAGTGGGAGGTCACTGGGATGGGTGTCTACACCCAGTTCAGCCTCTGGCTCAGAGCCTGGGTCCCAGTGCCTTGGGCAGGAGGCGGGGGGCAGGCTTAAGGGGTGGGCCTGGCCTGGCCTGGCCTGGGCTGGCTGAGACAAGGCCCAGCAGAGGGGAATGACCCGTCCTGCCCCCCAGGCCGAGGAGGAGCTCGTCAAAGCCCAGAAGGTGTTTGAGGAGATGAATGTGGATCTTCAGGAGGAGCTGCCATCCCTGTGGAATAGGTGAGGGCCAGAATGTGCCCCATGTGCCTGCCCAGAGCGCCCGGCCTGCTTGTCTGTCTGTGGTGCCCGTGCCCTCTCAGGGCTGTGTCTCTGATGAGGGTGTACGTGGTCACAGGTGAGTTGCCTGCTCACCTCACCCTCTTCCTTCCCTCCCTCCTGCAGCCGTGTAGGTTTCTATGTCAACACGTTTCAGAGCATTGCAGGCCTGGAGGAAAACTTCCACAAGGAGATGAGTAAGGTAGGCCCTGGTGAGCCTCTGGGCCATGTTCCACCCTGACAAAGGGTCAGAGTTGGAGGCTGGAAGGGCCGGCCTGAACTTCCCCTTCCTTGCTGGGGTTCGGCACACACTGGTGACCACGGTGCCCTGGAGAGGAGCTGACTGGTGCCTGCTTCTGAGGAGCCCCCTCCACAGGGTGCCTAGGCACAGTGGGAGCTGCTGGGGGCTCTGGGGAGCCTGTGAGTGGGTCTCTGGGCCCAGCACTGGCCCCTCTCCACTCCCAGTCCTGTTTTCCCTACCTGGACAGATGGACTGGGGTATGCAGACCAGCTCCTCTCAAGCTGTAAATGTGCTCTCAGGCAACCTTGGCCCAAGGAGCTCAGCATTAGAAAATGGTGGTGGTTTCCCAGTTTGAAGGAAAATAATAAAGAAATGATTAGAATGTTCTCAGTTTTTGACTTTTCTCCCATATTTCTTAAGACATTGAAGCAGGCTGGCTTTATCTGTCAGAATCTGGTGTATGCAGGGGTCTAATGAGCTTGAAGTTCTCTGTTGTGTTATTTTCATTTAAACTTAACTGGAAGTTAAACTGCAAAGCTGTTTAACTTTGAATTCTGAGAAACCCAGTTTTGGAAACTCTCCCAACTGCTGTTGGAGAAACACAGTGTTGGCAGCTCCCCACTCCGTGCGGTGGGTGGGTCTCACTTTGTCTCTTGGGCCCGGAGGAATGAAGTGATGATGGTAGATTCAGGCCCAGGGTTGGAGGAGGAAAATCCAGCTTGGGGCCTCTCCTGACTTGCAATTCTGCGTATGGTTTCCTGCCTTTTACACCTTTCTTTCCTTCCTACTTTTCTTCCTTCCCTTTGAAGATGTGAGATAACTTATGAAAATTAAAAAATATATATAGAGAGAGGTGTTTCAGGAAAGGAAACCTTTATGTAAAGTTAGTTCATGGAAATATATGTTACAAAACACAGCTAGTTATAAATGGGAGGAAAATTTGGCTCCGAGCTTCCTAGTAGCCAAAGCAAAGAGGGAAATATTCTCAGTAATGAGAATCACCATGTGCTTTTGGTGAAATCTCTGGCGGTTGAAGTGTGGTCTGAAAGAATCTTGGCAGAATGACCTTAATCAGGATCAACAGTATGCAAAAATAATTTTTAAGAAGAAAGTGTGTAAACACAGTACAAACTCTATGTGGTATTTTAGGATATCCCTACAAGTAGTAAGAAGAGAAAAAGATGGTCCCCAGAAATGATAACTATTAGTAATGCAGCCCACTTCCCCCGTTTTCTTTCTCCCTTGGTTTTTTGGGGTCTGGTGTGCTGGTTCCCAGCTCTCACTGATGGGGAAAGAAGAGCTTGTTAACTGCTGGGGGCAGGGGCTGTTTTGGGGAAGGTGTGGCTGTGTGGTGGCCCTGGAGGCCCCCACCTCCTTGCTGTCCTTTCTGCAGCTCAACCAGAACCTCAATGATGTGCTGGTCAGCCTGGAGAAGCAGCATGGGAGCAACACCTTCACGGTCAAGGCCCAGCCCAGGTGTGTGAGTGGCCCCGGGGCTGTGGGTGTGTGCGGTGGGCTGGGCGGGGCCTAGCTCAGGCTGAGGTAGTGCACGCTGGGGGGAGGCGCCTTCCTGTGACCCCATCAGTGCCCTTTTTGGTGCCCCATGAGTTTGGCCCTGGGGGTCTGGGGACCTTCCTGGCTCAGCCAGCGTGTGCTCAGAGAAGCAGGTGAGGGCAGGTCACTGTCCTTGGACACCCCTGCTCCTCCAGTTGTGTCCCATGGAGGAAGGAGCCCCCCTCCCCCCCCTGAGCCTGGGCCTCACCCTCTCATTTGTGGAGCAGGAGCATCTGGTCTCAGCTTGGGAAGGCGGGGGCGGGCAGGGGGGGAACTGAATGGTTCCCGGGTGTGCAGGATTTGGAGGGCGAGCCGAACTCTTCAAAGCAAAGAGGTAGAGCTGCCTTTCCTTTTCCTGCTCCTGGGAAGACCCAAGCCCCTGCATGGTGGCATTCTGCACACTTGCAAAGCCGTCTTGGTTCCTGTCTTCCGCCCTGACCCCTCAGGGAGGCCCCAGCTGTGTTTCCTGAGGGAAATCACAAGGGAGGAGGGGAAATGCTTTGCTCCTCTCTCTGGCTGTGGGTCAGGGAGAACAACAGCCAGTCGGGGATTCCACTTCCTGCTGGCTGTGTGTGCGCGCACACGTGTGTCACAACAGAGCCCAGAGAGCACCGATGAGCCTCGCTTCCCTCATTTGTAGAAATTGTCTCTGCTTCTTGGGTTGGCTGGGTGTTGCCTAGGACTAGGAAGGTATTCACTGGATATTATACCCTCTTCCTACCCTGAAAATAAAATGTGTGTGACTGAGGTGCCCTGAGGCTAGGGTGGGGTAGTGGGGAAGGCACAGGTGGGAGCGTCCAGGTTGGGAGGGGAGGGAGGTGGGCCACGCGCGGCTGTCCTGGGCAGCGCAGGCAGCCGCCCTTGGGAAAGGGATCCTAGGGGAGAGGGAGGAAAGTGGAGGCTTGTGAGCCTTCTTTTCACTGGCATGGCCTGTTGTGTGGCCTGTCCTCTCTGAGTGGCCTCCTCTCCCTCCCGGGGCCCCACACTAGCACTGGACCCACCTGGATCTGTGGGCTGGGACCACAGGCATGACAGATCTCCCTGTTCCGAGTCTCCTGCATCTCGTCAGGCCCTGTCAGCACCATTGGCAGCTGGCAGCGTGCTGAAGCCAGCCAGGGCACCGCGAACTAGACAGCGGGGGCCCAAGGGCAGGCCCAGGTCATCTTCATGGCCTCTGGGCGATGAGGGGAGGCTTTTGCCCTTTTGCCCTCCTCTGAGCAGAGAGGTTGTCAGAGAGGGAAGGGGATGGGCCAGCCCTGCATCTGGGTATTTCCCCAAAATGAAGGCCTCCACGTCCCGTCCATCCCCGCAGAAAGAAAACTAAACTGTTCTCCCGGCTGCGCAGAAAGAAGAACAGGTACCGGCAGTATGTGCTGCGTTGTGGGGCCTCAGAGGCCAGCTCCCTGGCCAGTGGCCCTATGCATGTGCCTTGCACCCTGCTCCAAGGGTGCCACTAACCTGTAACCTGCCCCCGTGTGCAGTGTGCCGCAGGGCTGCCGGCCTGGCTGGGCTGGGCTGTGTCTGCGTGTCGGTGGGAAGAGCAAGGAGGAGGGAGGCTCAGCTCAGCACGTTCCTCTGCACCATCTCATGTCCAGCCCTGGTGGCGGCCCGGGCCACCAGTGCACTTGTGGGTGGAGAAGGTAGCCAGGGAGGAGGCCTTGGGGAGGGTTCGGGGGAGGGGACACTGCAGCATGTTTCTTTTTGTTTTGTTAATTGCGTGTGTATACTATATATCTACATTCTGTAAGGAGGCTAAAATGTAAAACACAAATTCAAAAACAGTGAGAAGGTGCCAGCAATGTCTCACACTGTCCCATCATCAGCCCCCACCCACCCAGGGGACTCGGTCGCTAGTTTCTGGTGTGTCCGTCTAGAGCTGAGCTGTCCAGCACAGTAGCCAGTCACCTCATTTGGCCATTGAGCACTTGAAATGTGGCCAGTGTAACTGAGGAGCTGAGCTTTTAATTTTCATTAAATTAAATTTTAATTAATTGTAAATTTAAGTTTAAATAGCCACTGGGGCTAGTGGCTCCTGTGTTGGACGGGGCTGTTCTGGAGCTTCTTCATGCCAGCACAGACATGGAACTGTATTCTCTGCCCCCTTCCCACCCACATGCCTGTCATGCACACCACCTGCCCCCTGTGTTTGGGCAGTGGACGCTGGCTTGGGGACGTGGCCCTCTCCGTCCCCAGCTACTGCTCCTCTGCCATGAAGACATCACTCTTTAGTCACCCAGGCCTGCCCTGGGCCTCTGGGATTTTGGATGTTTCACCAGGGTTTGTGGACGGGGGGGGCACACAGGGCTGGCAGGACTGTGGGCGGATGTTTGAGGCGAGTGAAGACGTGGTGTAATGGGGGCTGTGGTCAGCGTCTGCGAGTGGGTGGAGACAGGCGGGGGTGCAGGCTGGGGAGGGGGCCCACCCTGAGCAGAGGGGCTGCTGTGTGATTTGTGGGCGAGACTCACTTGGCCTCTAGGATGCCTGGCTTTCTTGTGCCGTCAGCATAGGCTGGGTCTGAGCCTGACGGAGCCTGTGGGGTGGCCTCCAGCAGCGGGTGGTTCCCACGGCTCTGCTTGAGCCCTTGGGGACCACAGTCCTCCAGCCCAGAGTCCTGTATTGTGCTGTCACTCTCTCCTAGGCAGGCCTACGAACTCGTGCAGGCAGGTGCCCAGGCCCCTTCATTCCCACTTTTTCTCACACACGTGCACACAATTTTACATGTGGACCCACAAGTGACCCCTCCCTGCTTGGCCCTCCTCTGTCTGTATGCACATGTACACACAATTTCACACGTGGTTCCACAGGACTGCACATGTGTACGTGTGCACACAACTTCACACGTGGATCCGCGACCATGGGGGCGTCCACACCCTGCACTCCAGCTCCTCCACACTTCCTCCCCTCTCCCGCGCTGTGGCCTCCCTGCATCCGGCTCCCTTTCTTGTCTTGCCCCCACAGTGACAGCGCCCCTGCAGTCGGGAACAAGAGCCCTTCGCCTCCACCAGATGGCTCCCCTGCCACCACCCCTGAGATCAGAGTCAACCACGAGCCCGAGCCGGCCAGCGGGGCCACAGCCGGGGCCACCATCCCCAAGTCCCCGTCTCAGGTAGGCATGATGCGTCAGTGGCCTGTTCCTCCCATCCTTCCTCTTCCTCCTGCTTTGCCATCATCCCCCTCCCTCCCAGTCATCTATCCCCTTCCTGGGCCTAGGCCTGAGCAGGTTTGGAGCCAGAGGCTTTGTCCAGCTTGCTCAGTGGCCCTGGTCCACTTCAGGGGGCATATGTGACACTGTCTCCTGGCCAGGTGTCCCCACGCCCCCACCGCAGTGTCCTCCCTTCCCCTCCCCCTGGCCTTTTGGCTGCTGGGCGCTTCTCATCTCCCTTTCCTCCCTAGACAGAGGCTCTGGCATCCAGCGTCTCTGGAGGCGGCCACCTTTCCCTCTTACTTGCCTTCTCTCTCTTGCAGGGGGCTGCAGGAGGAGCCCAACCAGGTGGCCCTGTGGGACTTTCACAGGGACAGAAAGAGGAAGGGCTCAGTGAGGGGAGGGTGGGGGGCTAAGGAGGCATAGGCTCTGGGCTCCTGGACTGTCCCTGCCCCACCAGGCCCCCCAGGTCTCTGCAGAGCCCCCAGGAGCTGGCCAGCCAGTGCGGCTGGCAGGAGGGGGCACTGGCGTCCACCACACGGCCCTGTTCTGAGCCGTGCGGGGTTCTCTCGCAGCCGGCTCGCTCCTGCCGCTGCTCTCTTGGCTTTATGCCGTTGTCGCATCAGATGGCTGATTAGGATAATGATGTCGAGGGCGGCAACGAAAGCCCACACTTGAACAGCACGTCCACTGGGCCAGCACTGTCCTCGCAGCCAGCCCGTGAGACAGCTACTGTTACCACCTGCATTCGACAAGTGAGGAAACCCAGGCTCGAGGTGTGGGACCTGCCTGAGGTCTCCCACCTGTGGGCAGGTGTGTGGCCTTGTCCAGGCCCCGGCTCTGAGCTGGCTTCCACAGGGACAGACTGAGGCTGATCTGGGCTCGAGGGAGGAATCTGTGGGCAGGGCAGAGGTGGCGGGGGCGGCTGGGGCCCTTGGGCAGCCTGGGCAGGCCTCTCCCCTCCCCTTGTTTCTCGCCTCCTCTCCTCTTGTACTTCTCTCCTCTCTCCTCTTTCTCCTCTCTCTCTGCACGGTGTTGCTGGACCTCCTGCCTTGGTCTCCCTCCCAGGGGTACCTGTGGTCCTGGCATCTGTGTCTGGGGGGCAGTGATTTCATTTGCTTCATCTCCCTCAGTTGCCAGGTGCGGCCGTGGCCCGGGGTGTGACTAACCGTGGCTTTGTCTCTGTCTGTCTCCCCTGACCCCATGCTCCGCGGCGCCTCCCCGCTCGGCCCCCTCACCTGCTGATGACCTGCAGCTCCGGAAAGGCCCACCAGTCCCTCCGCCTCCCAAACACACCCCGTCCAAGGAGGTCAAGCAGGAACAGATCCTCAGCCTGTTTGAGGACACATTTGTCCCTGAGATCAGCGTGACCACCCCCTCCCAGGTCAGCCGCGGCCGCGGCTCTTTCCCTCTTGCTCTCTCGGGGCATGCATGGCCTCCATCCTTCATCCCACACCCTGGGCTTCTGGGTCAAGAGCCAGGAATCTGGCTGGTGAGGTTGGCCTGAGCCTTCCTCTCCCATCCCTCCCTTCCTGCCTCCCTCCATCATCATCCATCATCCATCTCTGAGCATGTACTGTGACCAGATGCAGGGACACAGAAGTGACAGGTGCTCACCCACCTTGTGGTGTGGTTGACACTATGGCAGAGGGGAGCAAGGGTCGTGGAGGTCTTGAGGCAGTTAGGGAAGGCTTCCTGGAGCTGGTGACATTTGCCTGGTTGCTATGAGCAGACAGCAGCTTATGCATAGTCTAGGAGGCGTGAGACACAGGCTCAGTGTGGTGGGAGAGTGACACTGATGTGTGGCTGTGGGAGGAGGTGCACAGTTGGAAGGCCCTGGCGTGGCCAAGGAACCCAGGCTTCAGCTCCCAGAGCTGCTGCTGGCCACTTGGCAGTGGGGGCGGTGTCTGGGCTGCAGAGCAGAGCTGCCTTTAGATGCCCTAAGAGGTATGCCATGGCCAGTCACAGATCGACCAGAGGAGGGCAGAGCAGGGAGGCATCACTTGTGGTGGAAGCTCATTTTGTTAACACCAGAGTGGGTTGACGTGTTGTTTGATCAGCTTGGGGGCCACCAGGCTTCCCTACACCCCCAGAGAGCTTCCTGTTTGAGGCTGGCTCTCTAGGCCTCACAGCCTCCCCGCTGTGGGCAAGCCAAGGCCCTTTCCATGCAAGGACTTGACTTTTGTGGAGGTGGGTGGCCAGTCCAGACTGTGGGAGACTTGGGCCGAGTGCCGTGGGGCTGCTCAGACCCTGCCCGGAGCCCTGCTTGGAGCCCGGCCCAGGGATCTCTGGACTCTGCCTCCTGCAGGCTCCTTTGCACAAGCTCAGAGGCCTGCAGGGGAGGGACAGGTTGAGGGTGTAAGTGTGGGGAGAGGCAGTGGGGAGCTGACAACGGTGGTCTCTGCTAGGAGAGACCTAGGGGAAGGTGGGCTTCAAGCCTCTGTGGAAGGACTTTGGATTAGAATGAAGGAACTTCAATTCCAAGGCTGCTGTTGGGCTGGTGATGCCCGGGTCCAGGGGCCCCGGAGACATGTGAGCTGCTCTGCAGAGGGGTGGCAGAGGGTGGGCAGGAAGAGCAGTGTGGGCACGGGCTGAGTGACCTGTGGGGCAGCTTGCTGCTGGGGCTCTCCTGGCTCTAGCTGGCTGGGCTGCTGGCCAGCCAGCAGCAGTGTGTGTACAGATGAGGGGCGGGATGACAGGAGCGCTGGCAGATACTGAACAGGGCATGCTGCCAGCCACTTGCCTGCACCCCTTGCTTGGTTTGCAGCCACCCACTGCCCCATTCAGCAGGCGAGGAACCTACAGGCCCCACCTGCAGCCCATCCAGTGGGCTGGCACTAGGATAAGGCAGGGTGGGCCTGACCAGGAGCTGTCCCAGAGACTACCCCCACTCCAGGCTCTGAGTGTTCCTGTCCCTCCATGTCCCCGCATGCTGCCCTTACTGCTCCCTCGTGCCCACCTCTGGGGAGCCGGGTCTGCCCAGACAAGCCTGGAGGGGGAGAGCTGCACATGTTGGGTGGTGTTCATGGGGCAGGGGCTCGTCTTTGGTCATTTTGCTGCTGCCAGAAGGGCTTTTCCGCTGAGGTGTGGAGAGTAGCCTGTGTCCCTGCATGGAAGGACAGACTGTCCTACATGGCGAGGGGCTGCCTGCGGGGCAGGGCAGGGAGGAGGTGGTCAGCCTGGCTGACAACTCACCTCTTGGAGCACGAGGGGGCATTGCTGTCTGGGCTTAGCTGCCTTCTCTGAGGAGGGAATGAGGGGTGTTGAAGGAGCAGGATGGGGGGTATTCGAGGAGCATCCCCGACTGGTGGGAGGCACCTCGAGGCCGAACACTGCAGTGTCCTGAGCACTCATTCCTCAGGGACAGTTGGGTTACAGGGCAGAGTGGTGACCTCTCCACCTTGGGCACATGGGACAGGGCCAGATCTGAAGGGAAGTCTGTTGCTGAGGGTAGACCTGGGCAGGGGCTTGAGGCCTGGGGCTCCCTGGCTCCAGGAAGTGAGTCCACTTGGCCCGGGCTCTCTGACTCTGCTGCTTGGCCTGATGCCTGGTGCCCTGAGCTGTGGGCAGCTGGCCCCGAGTGTTCTCAGGACTGAGGACCTTGCTCTTTGCTGACAACTCAGCTGTGGAGGCCCCTCAGGGGATCCCCTGCCCACACCCCTGGGTCTTGGGTCCTTCTTGATGGAGGCCGTGGGTTGGGTAGAGGCCCTGGAGGGCGACCCCTGTGGGTGCCAGGCACCCATCAAAGGGGAGCGGAGGCAGGAAGCTGTGGGCTAGGCTGTTGGGGGCTGGGGACCCTCAGGAGGGGGATTGGGGAGGGCTGGGGAGGGAGAGGACACCAACCACATCCCTCTTCTCTTGGACCTGGGTGAAGTCCTTCCTTGTCCCCAAAGGGAGGCCCCAGGTATAACATGGAGGCTGCAGCTAAGCAAGCCCTCCATGGAAGGCAGCGTGTCTTCTGGGCACTGGTGCTGCCCCGGCCTACCCTCCCCAGGTTTAGGGGGCCCATCAGAGCCTTTATTCCTGCCCCATCCAGGATCCTTGCTTTGGGGGGCTCTGGGAAATCCCCTTTCCTCCCATGGTGGTCTGGGCCAGCTTCCAGTGGGGCTTCTCACAGTGGGGCCATGCCTGTTACATGACAGTCCTGGGCTGCACCCAGGCTCACTGAGAGGGAAGCTCTGGAGGTGGCTGTGGGGGTGGGGAGCCTGCAGTTTTAACGCAGGTGCCCCAGGTAGTTCTGAAGCCCCCTAATGTTGAGAACCACCACTTTAAAGACTGGCCTTCTAGGCTGCATGGGCTGGCTCAGCCATATCCTTGATCCCTGGAACTGGCTGGTGGGCAGGTATTGCCAGAGGGTGACCAGTCTATCTCGTATGCAGAGGGAGGGCCAGCATAGAGCTTTCAACTTTGGGCCCTCCTGGTTGTGGGGACCGAGGGTGGTCATGTCTAGCCTGGGCTGTGGCCTGGTGCTGCTCTTGGCAAGAAGGGCCAGGCCAGCGGAGCTCATGAGGACAGGGAGCAAAGAGGTGCAGGCATGGGAGGCCACACCAGCCTGGGGCAGAGACAGGAAGGACCTGGGACATGGCATTGGTCCCACAGGGTGGCTGCCCAGAGTGGCATGTTGCCGGGTGTCTGCGGCGGATACCAGGTGTTGTCCTCGTGAGGATGGGAGCTTGTGCCAGGGTGTGTGGCCATGGCGGTGCTGCTTTGTGTGTGCGTGCAGTAGATGGGCTGGGCCTGGGATGTGCATCCGTGTGCACCTGCGGCAAGGGCTCCCAGCCTGTCACTAACCACCTTCCTCCTCCACTGCTGCTGCTGCCAAGTTTGAGGCCCCGGGGCCTTTCTCAGAGCAGGCCAGTCTGCTGGACCTAGACTTCGACCCCCTTCCGCCCGTGGCGAGCCCTGTGAAGGCACCCACGCCCTCTGGCCAGGTTGGTTGTACCCACCACCACCCATGGGCCCACTACCCTCCGTGGGCTGGGCCCTGGCTCGTGTTTGCCGACCACCTATGTGGGCCTATGTAGGCCAAGGCCTTTGGGGTCCCGGGTTCACCAGGCCCTCCTCCCACTCACTGCCCTTCCCCTGGCCCTCATCACCTCCTCTGGTTGTAGGGCAGAGAGTAGACACGGGTCAGCTGCTAGGACCGTCAGGAGAGGGTTAGCCAAACACTTCCCAGCAACTTCCGGTTCATCTCAGCATCCTATCCCTCTCCTGGCAGCCACCCCTTGTCTTGTCTGGGCACTCCCAGGCCTGGCATCTCACAGCCCCCTGAGAGGTGTCCAGGATTTGGCCATTTGCAGACCTCAGAGCCCGGCCAGCTCCGTGCTGCCCCCGTGCCTGCTGGGCTGGGTGTGGGGTGGGGGTCCCAGGGACTGCTTGCCTGCCACCTGTCTCTAACCTCTTTGCTAACTCTGTCCTTCTCCCCCTCACTGCTGCGCTCAGCCAATTCCGTGGGACCTGTGGGAGGTAAGCTGAGTGTTGGCTCTGCCGGGCCCCTGGGGGAGCTCCTCTTCTGTGTGTGCCCAGGCCACTTGCATCCTCCTCCACCTGGCCCGGTCACAGGTGCACGCACATGGCACACACACATGCAGCACACAGGGGTGCATGCTCACATGCACAGGAAGCTGGCCGAGGCTGCTCTTTCCTGTTCTATAGCTTCTCTCCATGTCAGGATGTGGGAAAGGAGTTTCTTGGTTTAGCTTGAGATGAGGTCCTCCGAGAAGTGGCCACTTGTCAGGGTCCGGGAGTGCTCTAGATAGTAGTCCACCGGTCACTCAGAATGGACCTTTGTCCTCATGGTGGGCTGAAGTTGCAAGGCAGGAGGGCCTCTGGGTCCAGGGTTCTCGCCCTCATCTGGGAGCTGTTGGGGGAAGGGGGAAGGGAGAGAGGGGGAATTTGAGAGGCAGGGAAGGCAGGGTGAGGTGGGTGCCTTCTGAGAGCATGGCACAAGGCTCAGGCAGGACAAGTGTCACCATCCTCTGGAGGCTCAGAGAGGGCTTGGGACACCTTGGGACTCGCCCAACAACTGGTTGTGGTGGAGCTGGAATTCCACCTGGGTTTCCTGGGCTCAGTCCCTGAGACTCCCTGGCACAGGCTATGGTGCTGGAGGAGCAGGGGCAGGGGCAGGACCGTGTGGTGTGCTGGTGCCCTGGGGACACACCCGGAAGCTCCATGGTAGCATTTCACTCTGGAGGAGGCCAGAGAAAGCAGCCTGGTGCAAGCTGGCCAGGCCATTTTGACGAGTGGATTTTGGTGGGTGCTCAGCTGTACATGGCACAGTCTCACTTGGCTGTCTCCCTGGTGGTGGCGGGAGTGAGAAGGTGGGAGGTGGTGACCTGCTGGGCCCGCACACTGCCCGCCAACACTGGCTGCTCACAACGTCTTCCCTTGTTCCTGCCCCTGCCCAACACCTTTTCTACCCCGGCCTCCCCGCTCTGCCTCCCTCCCTGTTCTCTCCTGGTGGCTTGTCACTAGCCCACAGAGAGTCCAGCTGGCAGCCTGCCTTCTGGGGAGCCCAGCGCTGCCGAGGGCACCTTTGCTGTGGCCTGGCCTAGCCAGACGGCTGAGCCAGGGCCTGCCCAAGTAAGTGTCTGCCCGCCTGCCCCCATCTGGCTTGTCTCCCATCTCGGGGTATAGCATGGAAGAAGAGCCCAGAGCAGGGGGCGCAGGATGGACCAGGCTGCCATGGGCCTGGGGGTGAGGATGGGGCCTGAGCCAGGAGGCCCCAGGATGGACTTATCTCTAGGGGTGCTGGGGGTGGGTAAGTGTGGCTGGAGTCACATCAGCCCAGCCTTCCAGCTGAGGCCTTCTGGAGCAGGGAGGGGGGAGCATGTAGAGCACCTGCCGGTTTGTGCGGGGCACTTCCTAGAATTTTCTCATTTAATCTTCACTGTAACCTTGTCAGCCAGACACTTCTCCTTTCACAAATAAGGAAATGGAGGACTAGGAAGGTTGGGTAACTTGGTTCGAGCACTCAGAAGTGGCCGAGTCTGAGTGTTGGCCCAGGTCAGCTCAACTGCGGGCCCGTGCTGGGGCCAGGCTGTGGTGCCCCTCACTGTGCCACACCCTTCTCAGGCTGGCCAGGGCTGAGCCAGGGCTGCCCTGAGTTGTGTTGGGCTTGGACAGGTGTGTGTGGCCGTCCCTGGGCATGCTGTCTGCCAGCTCCACAGACCCGCCAACCTGTAAGCAGGAGGCTGGGGCTTGGCAAGTCTTGGGGCTTAGAGGGCAGGGCCTGTGAGGCAAGGCTGGGGAGGACACCCCAGAGGCCTGTACAGGGCTTCTCAGCACACATCACTCAGCATTCTTGTATTGCTAGCAACTTCTCTACAGCTGCTTACTTTGCCCGGGACCCTGCCTGTCCTACAGGGGCTTCTTGGATTGTGCGAGGCACTGGCCAACTCTTGAACCCAAGGCCAGCCAGGCCAGTGCCCCAGCCTTCCCACTCAGTGCTGCTCTCCTGCAGCTGTTTCCTGTCCTGGTTGCAGTGTCCTGTCCTGTGTCTGACCCCATGCCGGGATTTGTGTTGCAGCCAGCAGAGGCCTCGGAGGTGGCGGGTGGGACCCAACCTGCGGCTGGTGCCCAGGAGCCTGGGGAGACAGCAGCAAGTGAAGCAGCCTCCGTAAGATGGCAGGGTCCAAGTCCTGTCTTTTCTTCCCTGCTGTCTGTCTGGCTGTCTGTCTGCCTGCCTGCCTGTCTGGCTGTCTGTCTGCCTGCCTGCCACTCCCCTGCACTCCTTACCGTGGGGCTGGTGCAGGCCATGGTTCCTGTCAAGGAGCCTTGGGGGCAGCTGGTCTGACACCAGGCGCAGACACCTGCCCTTCCCTACCCTGTTGCCCTTGCCCTCTCTGGACCACCTCTGTGCCTGGCTGACTGTGCTCCCTGCCCCCAGAGCTCTCTTCCTGCTGTTGTGGTGGAGACCTTTCCAGCAACGGTGAATGGTACTGTGGAGGGCGGCAGCGGGCCTGGGCGCTTGGACCTGCCCCCAGGGTTCATGTTCAAGGTGAGCCCCAGCTAGCTGACCCTGCGAGTCTCTGACTGCTACTGTCCCATGGTGCCCTGAGGGGCGGGATCTCCCCCTTTTACAGATGAGGACAGTGAGCCTCAAGAGGCTCTGTGGTTTGCCCAAAGTCAAACTATCCCCACGATCCCCCTCCCAGTTGGCGCGGTGGCATCTGATCCTAGTCCTGCTGGTCTCCAAGTCAGCACGTTGCAGGCCTAGTGCATAGTGTGGGTGTGGAGTTGGGACCATAGGGCCTGTGACACGCTCTCCCCCCACCTCTGCAGGTGCAGGCCCAGCACGACTACACAGCCACTGACACAGACGAGCTGCAGCTCAAGGCTGGCGACGTGGTGTTGGTGATCCCCTTCCAGAACCCAGAAGAGCAGGTGAGCCCCAGGAGGGGCCTCCTGAACTCCCTGAGTTGCTGCTGGGCCGGCTGTGGCGGGGACGGACCAGCAGGAGGCAGCAGAGGCCCACTGTCGCACGGACCCGCAGGCTCAGGCGCCGCCGGGGCTTCTCCCCTCCTCGCCATTCCCTGCCTTTTCTCTCATCTTAGCTTCCTCCTCCCATAACCCCTCCCCTTTCTCTCTGCTCTCTTCTGGGTCCCCTCTCTCTCTGTCCCTGTCTTCCTCTCTCCTTCAATTTCTCAGTGTCCTCTGCTCATCTTCCCACTTCTTTCTTTGGGCTCTGTCCCTCTCTCAGCTTTCTCATTCAAGTTTCTTTTCCCTTGTCCCTTCCTTCCCTGCCCCTCCCTCAGAGGCCAGCTTTCCACCCAGGACAGGATCCTTGAACCCTCCTGCCCAGGTCACTGCCCACAAGTGGCCGCTCTGCAGCCGGACAGAGCCACGGCCCCAGCACTGGCCTCTCGTTGGGCTCGTGTTGGCCCCACGTGCTGCCCCTCCAGGCTGCCCTTGACCCTGTCTGCAGGACCACAGGCTTCCCAGCCGGGTGATCCCCAGCCCTGTCCCAGCTGAGTCTCACCCCAGATGCCCTCCGGACCCTTCTCTTCCTGCTATGGCTTCTCCATGTTGGTTACTCTCCTCAAAGTGAGGGCTCCTGCTGGGCTTGGATTGGTGCTAAGTGTGTCTTTCCTGGGTTTGGGCCAGCTGCTCTGTTCAGGTGGCCTTGACCCTCAGCAGGAACCCACTGTTGGTGTAGCGTGAGCCTTTGCTTGTGGAGGGTTGGTGGTGCCCATGTGGACATCCAGGTTTCATCTGCAGTTCAGTAATTGACACCTGCTCGCTATGCACAAGGTTCCTGGTCAGCCTCTTCCTGCTTTCAGAAAATGCATTTAGTCATCAATGCATCTGTATGAATGATTGGTCAGGGTGGCTGAGGGTGGGGGTGGGTCCAGCTGGGGGTCCTGGACTGGGACTTGAGGGCCCTGGGTACTTACTGAGGCTACGAGGGGTGGGAGGCCTGAGTAACAAGGGTTTCCCGGGCCTAGGCTGAGTCGGCTGATTCTCCTGTGCTCCCAGCTCTCCACTGGTCTCCCCAGTAGCCAGCCCTGGCTGGGTGGGATCTCAGGAAGCAGAATCCTGGCCCCCTGCCCACAGTGGCTGGAGGGGGCCCAGATGGGACGTAAGTAAGGTCTGTGACAAGGTGGATAATGACACAGAGGGAAATAATGAAACACTAGTTAGGTCCCAGCATAGCCCAGCTGTAGGGGCAGTGATGGACCAGCTGGGCCAGGGTGCAAGACCACTGCAGTCCCAGGGTCAGGGTCTGGGGAGAAGAGCCCAGTAAGGAGTAAGTGTGGAAGCAAAGGGCAGGTTGGAGTTAGAGGGATTGGTGGGGCAGCTTGGGTCCCACTAGAAGCTTTTAATTGGCCATTGCAACCAGAACTTTCTGGTATTGTTTGTAGAAGTCGGGAAGTCTGGAAGCCTGGACAGACAGCTGATGTCCTCCTCAAGGGGACGTGTTCTCTGTCGGCACCAGATGGTGGGAAGCTCCTTGGCCTGGGATTGACAGAGTTGTTTAGATACGTTCAGACTAGTGCAGCAATTAGGCTGCCTTTCTGGAGTGGAGAGGACTTGTCAACATCAGCTGCAAAGGGCTAAATCCACCTGCTAAGGGCAGGCTGGTGAGTGTGGGTCTCAGCAAGAATCAGGGAATGCTGCCTGGAGGAGGTGTTACGGTGCACGTGGCAGGGTAAGAGGAAAGACAGCAGGAGAGACCATCTTCCCTGCAGATCCCAAGTGAGACGCAGCCCTGTCGGGTTCTGTGCCCTCCCTCCCATCCCTCCGTGACCTGCGTGCTCGGCTCCCCGCAGGATGAAGGCTGGCTCATGGGCGTGAAGGAGAGCGACTGGAACCAGCACAAGGAGCTGGAGAAATGCCGGGGAGTCTTCCCTGAGAACTTCACCGAGCGGGTGCAGTGACGGTGGCACCGAACAGCCCCCTGGGTGTGTGAAGAACGCCTTTTCCCGGAAAATGTGTGTTTCTCTCTCGTTTTTTTTTTTTTTTTTTTTTTTTTTCCGTTTTTGTTTTTAAATTTTTGGAAAG
>NW_007740631.1:18130-29158 GCF_000696425.1 Galeopterus variegatus | reverse complement strand
GGCCATAATAATCATATACATTGTATATTGACAAAATAAAAATTTAAAGAAAAAAAAAAAAGAAAAGCTGCAAGCAGCCTCTTCAGTTGAATGAGCTAGAGCACCTCAAGAGCCCATTCCTTACAAGTTGCCAATAGATTTGCAGATACATCTTACTTTAAATCGGTCTCTCAAAGAACAGGCTGCTAATGTGGCAAATCATACAGCACCTGTGCGAGGTGAGCAGACCTGGCAGGCCATTGTCCCGGTCCCTCTGCAGGTTCAGCGACACCAGATCCTAGGTGCCTCTTTGATATCACAAAGAGCTTTCCATCAGCTCCACGTTCATCAGCTGATCCTGCAGCTGCAGTTTGGCTGGTGTTGCAAGAAGGCTTTTTAATAGTGGGTCCAAACCACCTGGGAAATATCATACAAGAGGCAACAAGGGTTCTAGGCTAAGTTCTGGTGAAACAACATTATCTCAACCATAAAGTGCATCTATTCTTAGCAAATACCTCTGAGCAACTTCATGAATTGGCCTTAAGGGATCCAAAGTTTTCCAAATATCCTCAGGACACCACCCCTGTTGATGGATTAACCACTAGTCTGGCCCTGAATGTGTGCTGTGCAGAGGACAGACCTTCAGAGCTAAAGGGCCCCTTGAGATGGGACCCATCTGCTACTGAACTTTTACATGTTGCTTTTCAGCAGAAGAAACGTTGCAATCAAAGGAAGCATGTCCTGAATTCCAATGTGTAGAACAGTAAAAGGAAGACTTAGCTTGACTAAGGGAGCAGTCAGGAGGTCTGGGAACCCTGCTGTCATCACTTCCAAAAGTGCAGGATCACCCCTGGAAGACAGATCCAATCGCCCCAGGCTCCCTCCATCCCAGTGGCATGTGAATCCACAACTATGTGCAAGATCATCTTTTAAGGGGTCAGTTTGGCCTCCTGTGGCCCCCAAAAGTACAATAAGAATCACAATGTGCTTTGGCCTGTGTGGGATGACCTGGTCACCATCAGATCTCGGACCACTGGTGAAGGCGAGGCTGAGCCCTTGCCTTCTCCACCGCTTTGCTGAAAGCAGCTTGTTTGGACGGGGTTAAAGGCGCACACTGGCAGGGACTCCGTCTCCCCCACATTCCGTGCCACCTCATCCCCTTGGAGTCCACCTACTTTTGAGATAGGTTAGAAGCTTCCAGACAAAAGTAAAGAACACCAGAAAAAGAAACAGAAAGAAAGGATGAGGAGAAACGTAAAATGGCCCTTCTGGAAAACTAGTGAGGCAACAAAAATGTTTTCTTCTAAAGGATTCACTTCCAAGGCAACTCAATTACTAACATGCTAAAGCCACGTGGTGTTGATCAGGACCACAGAACAAATAAAATGTTTGACAATAAAGAAATAATGGCCTTATGTGTAATGCGCAGTTGTAAATAGAGATTTCTACTTCAACAGTTTTGAAATAACAGGTGGAGGGCTAACCTGCACCTGGAATAGTCTATCCTGCCCATTCTGAACGAGCAGAGAGTTTAGCCTTTAAAAAATCTCGGTGCAAATTTCTTTCTCCTGTGAATGTTGATAACTTGGACAGCATCAGCCAAACGTGCCGCAGGGAAGTGGACGTTGGCACTGCGGTCAGTCACGAGAGAGAAGGGAGACGTCCTGACAACCTGTGTAAGGACAGCCACGCATCTCCCTGGATGAGCCTCCAGGGACTGAAGAAGATGTCATGCAGGGGCAAGCCGGGGAGGTCAGGGTGCTCCAGGAAGCGGGTGTCCAGCTGCCTCTCCAGCGAGTGGAGCGTGGTGTGGCCGGGGCAGAAGGCAGCCGTGGAGAACACATTGGACACCGTGGGGTTCACAGTGGAGTCATAGGCTTCATAGGGACCCACATACTGCCCAAAGGCCTCAGGGCCCAGGATCCTGGGGACGTAATCTTTCAAGGTGATATCTGCACAGAAAGGAAAATGTGAACATCCGAGTGGGGACAGATTTGCTGCAAAGCCCAGGGAACCAGATGAGGGTCAGGACCAGAGCAACAGGGAAGAAGGGCATCTTCCTGGTCATCCTGGGCGTCACGGGGGACACCTGGTGAAGGGAATAGGGCAGCGGGTGCAGGAGCTCCAGCCATTCCAGAGAAGTCCTGACATCTCTCCCCCATTGTGGGATCCGGCAGGGGCTGTCAGCGTCGTCCTCCAAACACGCCCCAGGACAGCCCACGTAGAACTTGGCCGACCTGCAGGCGTGTGGACCAGTAAAGAGGGCCACCAGCTGCGCCCTTCAGAAGTGTGAAGTATTCCCGCTGCAAACCTCTGCTCCCTTTCACCTCCCACTTCATCCACGAGCAGTCCCTGAACCCACACATGAGACGTAAATCAGAACTCCGATCACTTCATGGAATCGCAGCCCCAGAGGCTCAGGATTTAGACCAACAGGAATTATAATCTTATCTCCACACTTCTTTGCTGTGTGACTCGGATAAGTTTGCTAAACCTTTCTGAGCCGGTTTCCTTAAGTGGAAGAGCCCTTTTCATAGAGTTTGTGAGAATGAAAAAAATATGTGGTTTTATATATAAAAAACATGATATAGTATCACATGTAGATGTAATATACATTGTGTTTACATATATATATACACATATATACACAAGGTAGATCAATATGTTAGTTAATTCTCCTTCCCCCAAATTTAAAGATACACAATTTAAAGATTATATGTGATTTGGATGGCTCTCATAAATTAAAATTTAAGCAGGAACTAGTTAGTTTTTTAGTTAGTTAGTTGCGGGTTAGTTTTCTTTTTCCCCTTCTGAATTGTTGCTAGCAGCTGTTTGCTGGTTCTCTGTAAGAGCCACAGAAATGCACTGGCAAGGGTTTCACAGGAACTGAACATGCGATCTGGGTTTTGTGCCCGAGTCCAAATTCCTACTTTTTTTCCCCATCCTGTGATGACGCATTGCATCATCTGAAGTGAGAGGAAGGACGCAGGTACGTGGAGAGCCAGGGCGTTCCTATCGTGACCAGGCCACAATGTGGAAAGGCAGGGCTCCGTTTGCTAACTTCATGAGGTCTGTGCGAGTGAAGTTCTCCTGCCCAGTGATGAAGACTCAAACCGAACTTCCCCAAAAAGTTTTGTTGTCTTTTTCATGCATATTCACGAGCTATGCTGATGAGGCCGGCTATAGAGCATCCTTCCCAGAATGGTGACTGGGCTGCTGGTGCCCGAGTAGCACCTCACAGGGAATGTGGGGTCAGCCTGATGCCCAGGATGGGGAGGGGCCTTGGCGGGGACAGATCTGCTCCTGGTGGGGTGACTTGCAGCTGAAAGCAGTTTCCTGTTCTGTAAAACAGCAACAGTAACTCCTGATTCCCAGAGCTCCATGAGGATTTGATCAAAGCACACTGCATGCATGCCACAGTGCTTGTCAACAGCAAATTATGGTGCTGTCACAGAGTCCTGAAATATTGTTGACACTTGGTCTCAGGAATGTACAAGGATACCGCTTTTAGGTTTCGCAATATTTCTTTCAATTATAAAAATGAGTGTCAAATTGCTCTGGTATTTAAGGGGAATACTTTGGTCAATAACCTGCATCTGAGTGGAGTATAAACTTACGGAAACAATTCTATTCTAGAATATACTTTAGCTTATCACTTTAGGAAGGAAGGCAGATTGCTTGAACAATAACAAATATGGTTTTCATGCTTGTAATGCGCATCTTCCAAATGACAACATGTTTCCTAAACGCACAATGTGGTGCATTACCGGAGACCACTGGGAGCCTCCCCGTGAGTTTTGCTGCGGGGCTTCTGCCTCCAGCTGAGGGACCTGGCCCTGCTCCAGAGCCACTGTGTGTTCACCCCTACACCTGACACAGGAAGGAGTGGGTCTATCTCCGCGCTTCCAAACCATGTTTCCTCCCTGGGCTGTAAGTTAGCACTACAGAGTGCCTACAATTTCATAGAGCCAGTCAGCCTCTCCACCTACGTTGCAATTTATGCCAGCAAAGTTTTTGGATGGCGTATATGTCCCAGGGTCTTCTCGGATACCCTGGTAAGGTTAACGTGCTTTTCACACTCAGAACGTGTGCAAAAATCCTGTCCCCAGCAACATCTCTGTTTCTCCCCACTTCAGTAGAAATGGCCTCTCCCTTCTCAGCCTAGGGAAGTGAGGTGACTCTAAATTTAAGTGCAAACCATCTTATGACATGTCTTTTCTTTCTCCCTGACCTAAGTTTGCCTTGTGACCACCCGGGGATGGCAACAGGCCCATTGAGCAGAAGAAATTCTGGAAGCCTCGTTCCCAGCCAGCCACTTACAAACAGCACATGATGCCTTTCAGCCAACTGCCTGCAGGGACCCTGCTTCTTCAGCACCTGACCTTTTCTGAGGCCTGCAGTGTGTTCCTCCTCCTTGCCACCGCCTTCTCCTGGTCTGAAATGAACTATCCACTGCAGGTGAATGTGCTCAGACACCTGGAACTCGCCCCAGGCAGCTGCTGCAGCTGGGCAGAAGCACCGTCTGTTCTGCCAAGGGGGCCTTAAACTCTGAGTCCTGCAGGCAGCTCTGAGGGATTTTCACGGTGTTTCCTCTGAAAAGACTTCTGGTAGCTCCTCACCTGTGTCACGCAGGGGGAAGGAGTGCGTTTGAGCTGCTGGGGCTGGGAGTGGTCTGGGCTGCTCAGCCTCTCTCCACACCTCTGTGGGAGTGTTTCATGGAGCTTCTTCCACCCTGAGCAGCAGGAAGGACGGGCAAGCTCTGCGCCTAGGAAAACAACCACAGCAAGGTGGGTAGGAAGCCAGGGCCATGGCCAAGAAGATACAAGGACAGAGAGGCCTGCAGACACATCACTGCGAGCAACGCAGCCAAGAACAGCCCCGCAGCCTGACGCTCCAGCCCCCGTCAGTACCACCCCCGCTGCACAGGAAGGCACTGGGCACGTGCTCAGCAATGCCCTGCTAGCCTGAGTAGGAGCCGCTCCTCTGTCCGCCTCCCAGAGACGGGATTCCCATGGACTCACTGAGGATGAGCTCCCGAGGATGTGGCTTTTGCTCCATCCTGTGGGCAACTCTGGAGCATGGACCACCCATGGACTTGGTCCACCTGGAGGCAGAGGGCCTGGCCAGTCCCTACAAAGGTCACCTGGGAGGGCTGTAACCTCCACACCTATCTCTGGAGAGGAGCAGCCATGAGATGTTGTCCATCAACATTCCAGGCTGCCAGGGGACGGTCTGGGTGGGACAGTGACGGCACCCCCCACAGGGACTGGCTTTTCTCAAATCTCTCTAGCCCCGGGAAAGGAACATGTCTCTATCTGTCACATTCTCTCTTTAGGAAGAGTAGCCAAGCTCAAAAAAGACTCCTCAGCTGCAGCTAAGACCAACCTTGAGCCTCCCTGAGGACGCATCCCCTGTGCTGATGAATTCTGCCTCCTTCAGACAGGAATGCCCAGGGGAGGTCTCTGTCATCTAATGGAAGCTTTTGTTGGCCCCTGGAGATCTGGAGAGATTAAGGCTGTTCTCTAGAACCTGGTCTGCTCTTTGATGGCTGGGGAATATAAAACATCCACACCACTTCACTTGCAGCCCACACCCCACCCTGCTGGACACAGAGGGTCTTGCTAAAACGAGCACCCAATTCTGTGTTCTTGTTTTACGATGCCCAGTGGAGTGACGCTGGGGCTGCTGCATGGGTGAGGGCTCCGATTCCACGTGGCGGGAAGCCAGGCTTGTGGAATGGGGGCTCTGCGGGATCTCAAGCCCGCACGAGCATGTTTTACATGCCCTTCCTATGTACGAGTCTCCTGAGACGATGCCACTCCAAGGACTAGCACAGAGGGAGGCCTGAGGAGACTCCTAAAAGGTCAGCAGCAGAAGGCCTGTCTGGGACTGAGGGAGGGCACATCCACCTTACAGCTCTCTGCAGAAGAAACCAAAAGAGCCAAAGTCATCCTGGAGGGGTGAGTGGGTTGGACCCCGAGAAGCTTAGAGTGGGGTGGGGTGGACAGACGCAGAGAAGGGAAATGCGTTTCTTGCCCTGAGTCCAGCTTCTTGCTGATGTCTGTGTAGCCGGCCCTGGCTGGCTCGTGTGTGCGTCTGCTGGGGTGGTAGAAGGGGGCACTATTTCTCATTTTAAATCTTGCCCTGCCATTTCTTTCATTATCTCATGCTTTTCAGGAGGAGAGAAATTCAGATCATAAAGTGACCAAACTGTGGGTCACTAAGACAAGGGAAGGGGTAACAGGTCTTCCAGGCCCCTGGGATCCTTCAAATGAAGCTCTAAGTCTCACCAATGGCTTGGTCCACACACTGAACTCAACTGTTTATCGTCTTAAGGTTTCAAAGGTATTTGCACCAAAGAGGAGCTATTGGCTGAAACACACACACACGCGCACACACACGTGCACGCACACACACACGTGCACACACACATACACACACGTGCACACACATGCACACACACACACACACAAAAGGAAGCTCAAAAGTAATGTGTAAAGCCAAGAAGAAGCACGGAGCCCACAGAGGTCGGGCTGCGGAGGGCAGACACAGGACCGCAGGGCACTTTGTCCATGCTTGTCACTGGTATCCTTGTTTCACTTTCTGACGAAAATAGGCAAGCAGATGTGAGTATTTCCAAGTCAGCTGGGATTCTCAGAAATCCAGAATTAAACTCTCTAATTCACTATAACTACAGAGCCCAGTATAATGAAATAGTGCATAATTCACTCCCCTGAATAATCCCAGAACTCTGCTGAGAAGACACGATGGGACCCCAGCCTGGCTCTTCTCCTTTGGTGTCATCAATCGCAGCAACTCTGCCGTGTGGCCGCCATTCCGGGGTCTCCCTGCACTGAGTCAGGTTTGTATCCACATAAAGGAAGTTTAAAAAAATCCCTGCTCTGAGGAGATGCGGATGGCAGGACTTCTGGGAGTATTCTTGGATTTCTACTTCATTCATAAATTCGACATGTGTTTATGAAGTGCCCACCTTGGGCCAGGCATATCCTAGGTGCTGGGAGAGTAGAATTAAACAAGCAGCCAAGAATCTCTGCCGTCCTCGTGCAGCTGACATTCAGGGAAGCAGACACAGATGAAACATCACAAAGCAAAGCAAAGGGCGTGGTGCATTGGGGTGATGATCAGGGGAAGAAAACAATCACCCAGGATTCACCTTGCCAAGATGGTGTGCCCAGGCAGCAATGCCTAATAAAGCAGGTTCGTGTCCCCTTCCCCGAGGGTCATGGGGAGGACTACAGACATGGTGTAACACAGGACTGGCACAAGACACACAGAGGCACCTGATGACACAGAACAACTCGCTCCTTTCTCCTAACGACCCAGAGAACAGTCACGTCGGTAACTGTGTTCGAAAGGCGCAAGTAACTTTCTCCAACATTACACAGTTAATAAACTGCCAAATCAACTCTCCATTCAAGACCCTCTGATTCAATCTTGAAAATAGTCACAAAAAAAAGAAAGAACTAAAATAGACTCTTGGTTTAACTTGATAATTCAGAAATCTCACACAGAATGATTAAGTTGTTCTTTTTGTCCTCTGTTTTCCAAAGTACAAAGATATCAGAAATCATGGGTGTCCACCCACCTCAAAGGGTTGTCCAGAGGGTTGCTGAGTGAGTTAAAATCTGTAAATCACCAGGAAAGCACTGGATGAACTGGACTTGTTATTGCCATGTAGGTGTGGTTGCTATTGGAATCTTGGTGGATAATCCTGTCCAGCCCTAAAGGGGATCAACAGCTGGGACGAAGGAGCCCTGGGAGGAGTTCTCCAGCACCCAGGGTTGATTCCCACCTCCTGGTGCAGGGTGCTCACTATGACTTTGCCAGCACCCACACAGGGCACCCCTGGTGACTCTCTATTCCCACACAGGGTGCCCACCACCTTATGTGCACCCATTTGGGGTGCCCAGGATGACTTTGCAGGCACCTGGTGTAGGACACCCATGATTTTCTGCCCACACATAACAGGGTACCTAGGATGACTCTGTGCATCTATTTAGGGTCCCTACAATGACCTTGCCCACACCCATACAGGGATGTCTCTGCACATACCTGGTGCAGGGGGCCCACAACCTTTTGTGCCTCCTGGTAGGCAGCATCTGCACTCCAGTGAGGGTTGAGGGCCTTGAGTGCAGTGGCCAAGCAGTTGTGCTCACACAGCTGCTGTGTGCGCAGGGCCACCAGGGAGGAGACCTCACTGGCACGACCGTCCCCAGCCAGGAAGCAGGGGGCATGGGCAGCATGGGCGCTAGGCTCAGGCATGTAGGCAGAGGGTGTGTGCAGTGGCACAAAGGGCAGGTAGACGTGGCCAGCATGCCAGTGGCATGTGTTAACCTGGAGCAGCCCCTCAGTGCTGGTCAAGTTCTGCAGCTGCTTCTCCAAGGCTGGGGAGCTTCCGTACATGGTAGATGTGTCCAGGAAAGAGGTCAACCCATTCATCTGTTGTGACGGGTTTGCCTGGGAGAGGTTGCCAAAGAACGTGCCTTGGTCACCAGTGCCAGAAGTGGCAGACAAGTAGTAAAAGGGCAAACATATGGTGCCCACTGTGAGCGAGGAGTTCCCAGGGAGCTGTAGACAGATTCAAGGTCACCCAGTGTTCTTGGGCACCTTTCTGAAAACATTAGAAGGCCTAGGCCTGGGTTTTTTTGCTGTCCAGTCTGTCCCCTCTCTTTCCAGTCAGCTCACCCTTTCCTTGCCTTCTCACTTGCCTGGGAGAGGCCAAACCCAGTGGCTGGAGTCCCCAGATGAATACCTTAAAAAAGAATGTAGCAGAATTCCTAGAACTGAAGGATTCACTCAACAAATTTAAAATTTACAACTGAAAGCTTAAGCAGTAGCCTAGAGCAAGGGAATTTTTGATCTTAAAGACAGAAAAATAATAGAAAAAAGAATCAACAAAATGAAGAAAGTCGAAGAGAACTAGCAGACGACCTTAAGCACAGGAATATCCAAATTATGGGTGTTCTGGAAGGGAAGGAGAAAGGAAAAGGCATTCAGAACATAGTCAACTAAATAATAATGGAACACTTTCCAGGTACATGGAAATACAGGAACCTTCAGACATAGGAAGCTCAAAGATCCAAAACAGATTCAATCAAAAAGGACCTGTTGGAGACACATTATAGTCAAATTAGCAAAGCTAAGAGACAAAGACTGAATCTTAAAAACAGCAAGAGAAAAGTGTCAAGTCGCACATAAGGGAATACCCATCATACTATCAGCAGGCTTCTCAACTGAAACTCTAAAGGCCAGAAGAGAATTGGATGATATATTCAAAATACTAAATGAAAAAACTACCAGACAAGAATGGTATATCCAACAATGATATCTTTCAGAAATGAGGCAGAAATAGTGTATTTCCCAGACAAACAAAAACTACGGGAATTCATTACTGCACAACCAGCCCTGCAAGAATTCCCCAAGGGAGTCTTGCCTCTAGAATCTGAAAAACAATAATCACTGCAATGACTACACACAAAAGGACAAAACCCAGTGACAGAATAAAGATGCAAATGAGAAAGAGAAAGAAACTATATCTTGCTACCTCAAAAAACCAACAAACATCCAAGACAAATAATAAAAGGGGAAGAAAGGAACAAAAGATTTTTCAAAAATACACACAAAAATCAATAAAATGCCAGGAATAAGACCTGTTACCTTTCAATAACCTTAAATGTAAATGGATTAAATTCCCCACTCAAGACACAGACGGATGGGTTGGATGAAAAAACTACATCCAACTATATACTGTCTTCAAGAGACTCACCTCACCTGTAAAGACATACATTGACTAACAGTGAAGGAATGGAAGAAGATGTACCATGTAAGTGGAAGCTAAAAGAAGCAAGAGCAGCTATTTTTATATCAGATAAAATAAACTTTAAACCAATAACCATAAAAAGAGACAAAGAAGGATGTTATATAATGATAGAGGGATCCATCCAGTGATAAGACATAATAATCATAAACATATATGCGCCCAACACATGAGCACCCAGATATATAAAGCAAACACTATTAGACCAAAAGAAGAAAGAGATAGACTCCAATACAATAATAGTTAGGGAACTGAACACCCCACTCTCAGCATCAAACAGATCATCTAGGCATCAAATCAACAAGGAAACAGAGAACTTAAACTACATGAAGACCAAGTGGACCTGGCAGATGTGTACAGGATATTTCATCCAACAAATACACAATATACATTCTTCTCGTCAGCACAATGAACATTCTCCAGGATAGACCACATGTTAGGTTACAAGTCAAGTCTCAACAAATTTTTTAAATATTGACATCATTTCAAGTATCTTTTAAGACCACAACAGAATAAAACTAGAAATCAATAATAAGTGAAACTCTTGAAACTATACAAATACATGGAAATTAAACAAAGTGCTCCTCAATGACCTATGAATCTAAGAAGAAATTAAACAGGAAATCAAAAAATTTCTTAAAACTATCAGAAATAAAGACACATCATACCAAAACCTGTGGGATGCTGCAAAAGCGGTATTAAGAGGAACATTTATTATAATAGTTGCTTACATCAAAAGAATAGAAAGATTTCTAATAAACAGCCTCATGCTACACCTCAAAGATTTATAAAAACAAGAACAATCCTATCACAAATGTAGGAGATGGGAAGAAATAATAAAGTTCAGATCAGAACCAAATGAAATGGAAACCCAAAAAATGATACAAAAGATCAATGAAACAAAAAGTGTTTTTTCAAGACAATAAAAAAATAGACAAGCCATTATCTAGGCTAACTGAAAAAAGAAGAGAGAAGACCCAAATAAGAAAAATCAGAAATGAAAAAGAGACATTACTACTGTTACTGTAGAAATACAAATAATCATTAGAGACTATTATAAATAAATATATGCTAACAAATTTATTTATTTATTTATTTTTCTTTCGAATTGCTTACCAATTAGTTTTTTTTTTACAAGTATTACATAGCATTTATTTTTTTATTTTTTTTTCGTTAAATTTTTATTTTGTCAATATACAATGTATATGATT
>NW_007740631.1:0-13320 GCF_000696425.1 Galeopterus variegatus | reverse complement strand
AGGAGCCACGCCAAACAGAGATGGCTGGCCTGCCCTCACTATGCCGGCCTTCTCCGCCCCACCCGAGAAAATGGAGGCAGCTTCGTTGTGGGCGCCTAGCCTGGTGTGATGGGCGGGGGCCAGGCGGGCAGGGAGCAGTCGGGCTTCGCCCCGCAAGTGGGGCTGGGCTGGGGGTGACTCACAGAGCTCACAGAGTTGGGCCGGTCTGCTGCGCTTCACTCCGCCTCTGCGCAGTCCTTTGCTGGCTTTCCTGGCCTTTGTTATCTGGATATGCTAACAAATTTAAATACCTGGAGAAAATGGATAAATTTTTGGACACATCCAGACAACCAAGACTGAACCAAGAAGAAATAGAAAACCTGAACAGACCAATAACAAGCGATGAGATTGAAGAAGTAATTATCAGTCTCCTATGAAGGAGAAGTACAGGTCTAGATGGCTTTACTGCTGAAATCTACTAAACCTTTAAGGAGAAATAAATGCCAATTCTCTTCAAGCTATTCCAAAAACCTGAAACAGAGGCTACTCTCTCAAATTATTTTTATGAGGCCAGCATAACCTTCATACTGAAACCAGACAAAGATGAAAAAAAACAAAAAAAAGGAAAGCTGCAGGCCAATATCTCTGATGAACATAGACACAAACAAAAATCCTTAATAAAATATTAGCAAGCAAAATACAGCACACTTCCAAAAATTATGCATCATGATCAAGTAGATTCATCCCAGAGATGCAAGGATGGCTCAACATATGCAAATCAGCAAATGTGATACACTACATCAGCAAAACCAAGGACAAAAACCATACGATCATCTTAATAGATGAAGAAAAAGCATTTAATAAAATTAAACATTCCCTCATGATAAAGACTCTCAGCATATTAGTAACAGAAGGAAAATATCTCAGCACAGCAAAATCCACATATGAAAAACCCATGACTAATATCATCCTGAATGAAAATCTTTCAGCTTTTCCCCTGATAGGAACAAGACAAAGATGGCCACTCTACCACTCCAATTTAATGTAATAATGGAAGTACTAGCCAGTGCAATCATGCAAAAGAAAGAAATAGAAGACATCCAGATTGAAGAACAAATCCAACTGACCCTGTTTGCAGATGACATGATCCTCTGTATAGAAAAACCTACACAAAAAAATCTCATAGAGCTGATAAATGATTTTGGTAAAGTTGCAGGATACAAAATCAACAAGCAAAAATCAGTAGCATTTTTATGCTCCAATAATGAACTGCCAGAAAAGGAAATCAAGAAAGCACACCCATTTACCACAGTCACCAAAAAACCAAGATAAAATACCTAGGAATCAATGTAACCAAAGTGAAAGATCACTATAATAAAAACTGCAAATCACTCCTGAAAGAAATTAGAAGGGACACAAAAAGATGGAAAGACATTCCAAGCTCTTGGAATGGAAGAATTAACATTGTGTAAATGTCCATATTACTCAAAGTGATTTACAAATTCAGTGTGATCCCCATCAAACTGCCATTGACATTCTCTGCAGAAAAAGGAAAAATAATCCTAATATTTGTATGGCCTCAAATAGTCAAAGCAATTTTGAGCAAAAAAGTAAAGCTGGAGTCATAACACTACTTGAACTCAAATTATACTACAAAGCTATAGTAATCAAAACAGCATGACACTGGTATAAAAATAGACACTCAGCTCAATGGAAAAGAATAGAAAACTCGGGAATCAATCTACATACTTACATCCAACTGGTCTTTGGCAAAGACAACAAGAACATACATTGGGGGAAAGACTGCCTCTTTAATAAATGGTGCTGGGAAAATTGTACATCCTTATGTAAAAAAATGAAACTAGACCTTTACCTCCTGCCATATACTAAAATCAACTCAAAATTGATTAAATACTTAAACATAAGACCTGAAACTATAAAACTCCTAAAATAAAACATAGGAGAAATACTTTGAGAAATAGGTCTAGACAAAGACTTTATGAATAAAATCCCAAAAGCACAGGCAACAAAAGGAAAAAAAAAAAAACCAAAAAAACAAATGAGATTATATCAAACTAAAAAGCTTCTTTTTTAAAAAAAAAAGATGACTGGTAAGGGGATCTTAACCCTTGACTTGGTGTTGTCAGCACCACGCTCAGCCAGTGAGTGAACCGGCCATCCCTATATGGGATCCGAACCCGTGGCCTTGGTGTTATCAGCACCGCACTCTCCCGAGTGAGCCACGGGCCGGCCCAAACTAAAAAGCTTCTGAACAGTAAGAGAAACAATTAAAAGAGTAAAAAGACAACTTACAGAATGGAAGAAAATATTTATGAACTATTCATCAGTCAAGAGATTAATATCTAGAATGTAAAAGAAACTCAAACAACTTAACAGCAAAAATAATAAGTAACTGAGAAAATAGGCAAAGGAGCTGAATAGGTATTTCTCAAAGGAAGACATACAAATGGCTAACAGACAAAAGAAAAAATGCTCAACATCACTAATTATCAGGGAAATGCAAATCAAAACCACATTGAGATATCATCTCACCCAGTTAGACTGGCTATTATCAAAAAGACAGAATAACAAATGCTGTGAGGAGGCAGAGAAAGAGGAACCCTCCTACACTGTTGGTGGGACTGTAATTAGTGCAGACATTGTGGAAAACTGTATGGAGGCTCCTCAAACAACTACAGATAGAACTGCCATATGATCCAGAAATCCCACTACTGGGGATATACACAAAGGAATGGGAATCATCAGATCAAAGGGACACCTGCATTCCTATGTTTATCACAGCTCTATTTACAATAGCCAAGATAAGAAGCTAACCTAAATGTCCATCGACAGCTGACTGCAAAGTGTTTGCAAAAATTAGTAGGTGTAAGAATATGCAGAAATGGAAACTACTGTGCAGTGAAGAAGTTGCATCAGTTGGGTAAAGTGACTTGATCAATTTGGCAGTAGAATAAATTTGCAAACACTCCTACACTAAGAACCAGCTTTCACTTGCACTGGTAAACCCCAGAGAGAAGCTGGTTTGCATATGCACCATGAGACATTTATAGGTGCACACTATAATACTGTATGTAATAGAGAAATACTAGAATCTACGTAAATGCTAATCAATAGAAAAATGACTCAATAATCCTCTGACAAACAGGCATTCACTCAGACAGCAAATATTTATTTAGTGTCTACTATATGCAAGGCTCTGGTCTTGGTCTAGGTATGTAGAGAGTAAAAGAAACATTTTTCCTACTCTAAGAAAACTCACCATCTTGCAGAAAGACAAATATTTGAAAATTGAAGTTGTTGCCAGAGTGGGAGGGAGGTGTAATCTTTTCATGAATTCAGGAAAGAAGGATCAGCTCCACACCAGGGTCTAGGATGCTGCTTACGTTCTGGTGTGCACTGTATGTTCTGGTGTGCACTCTACGTTCCAGTGTGCACTGTACATTCTGGTGTGCACTCTCCGTTCTGATGTGCACTGTGCAATCTGGTGTGCACTGTGCATTCTTGTGTGCACTGTGTGTTCTGGTATACACTATGCATTCTTGTGTGCACTGTGCACAGCTACCTCTGGCACCTGAAGACACAGACTAGTGTCTTCATCAGCCCAATAGCCTTGTGCCCCTCAATCACGCTGGAATCAGGTAAGACCACTCTTAGCATTTTATGTATTGACTAGAATGAGAAAGAAAACTTGTGTCAGTTACACCAGGGATCTGGGGTAATGTGACCCAAGGATTTCAATAAGAGACTGAAAAGGGAAAGCAAAGTTGTTTCCTGAAGGAGGTAATCTAGCATGGGGACGTCATTAAAGAACAGAAATGATTTTAGTCACAGACGGTATCGCTCAAAAGTTTCTGAACACTTAAAACACTTTTAATACTTTGATAAAATACAATGCTTTTGAAAGTACTTTAGGGGCCGGCCCGGTGGCGCACTGCTACAGTGCGCTGCTTGGGAAGCGTGGTGGCGCTCCCGCCGAGGGTTCGGATCCCACATACAGACCGGTTCCGCTCACTGGCTGAGCAAGGGGCGGACGCAGCACCGAGGGTTGCGATCCTGTTGCCGGTCCCAGTCCGGTACGGGGGCGACACTGAGGGTTGCGATCCGTTGCCGGACACGAAAAAAGACAAAAAAAAAAAGAAAGTACTTTAATTACAAAGTAACTGTTTTTATATTAAATTTTTGATTAAATTTTGTTCATTTGTCCCAAAATACCTTTATTTGAAAGCCAGCTGCCATCATCAAAACCTTCACGTGAAGATTTTGAAGTGATTATGATAAAGGTTTCTTATTTAAGTCTGAAGTGGAAATTAGGTCTAAAGCTTTTTTATATTGCTTTTCTAGTGAAACTGCATTTAGATACAGATCTGTTATTTATCCTGCAGTAATTATTTTAATGACTCAGGGTAGAAATACTTTAGCAATTCATAACTTTTTGAGAATAATAAAAGTCTAAGGAGAAGAACATTTATCTTCATAGGTCTCTATTCACATGTAACCTAGACATTTAAAGTCTAAAATATATATTATATGCAGATTAATACTTAATGAAAATATATTAAATGATCTAATAGATGAAATCCTTATGAAATGGCACAAGACAGAATATAAGAAGTCAGGTATTCTTGTTTAACTTTTAATAATATGCTTCATCTGATGGTGAAAATATACAACTGAAGATTTTGAAGAAAAACTCTAACATCCTTTATTATTCTAAGACTGTATTAATTAAGTTACCCACTGACACAAAAAAGTCCTGCTGGGCAGCACAAGGAGCTCATGCATGACAAGGATCACAACAGGGAACTTACACATCTGTGGATCTGTACCCAGTGACGCGTTCCATGCCATCTGAGGAATGTTCACTTCTAGTAATAGAATTACCTAAAATTTTAAAGCTCAAGCCAAATGATGTGTCTAAATGATAGACTTTGATAGCAGAAAAACAAACAAACAAACAAACAAATGAAAACCCACTAAAACCACATACACATTTTGGGTGGGGCGGGGGGAGGTTTAACGTTTAGCTGAGAAATCACCTGCATCCCTCTTTTTCTCTCTCTGCCTGAATAAAGCACATAAAAAAGAGAATTTACCATCCTCGATGCCTAATTAACACGTCAGGCTCAATTCCACCCCATGGAGCAGTGAGTTTGGAAAGGCATGTTACTTTATCTGCAGGTCTGTCTGTGATTAAAGTAAAATAAATACACATGGAAGGTTTAAAATACACCAGTTGTGTATATTTTTATACAAGAAAGGCCTGATTGTTCATTTACTTACTTGTTCAAGAAAGTAAAATTTGTCTAAAAAATTCGTTTACAAGAAGAAACTAAAAACATTGTTTTGTTTTCTTCTAATTTAAAAAAGTAGTTGACTTGTATTAGCAGCCACATTAAAGTAACTGGGCCTTGCTTAACGTTCTGATGTAAGTGACTAAAAAAATCCGAAACAACCGTCTTCAGATACCGAAAAGCCAGTGGTGCAGAGGACTGTGGTCTCTGCTGAAACGAAGGAAGAGACAGCGACTCCTGCAGCTGCTCCAGGATGCTTGATCAGGGAGGAGATTCCTCGAGAAAAGCTTCTAAATACAACACTCCCCGAGCTGGGGTTTTGTTTGTTTGTTTGTTTGTTTTTTCTTTAGATTTATTAATACATCACGTTTGCTCTCCTTTCTACTGAACCAATGCTGATCTCACAAAACAGACCCTGGGACATGTTACCTTCCTGACATGGTGTTGAACTCTTTGCTAATGTTTCCTTATAACTTTGTGCCAGTATTTATAACTGATATTGTTTTTTTTTTCTTGATACTATGCCAGATTTAAGTACAAGTAATATACTTGTTTCATAACAAAAATTCAGAAGTTTTGTTTCATCTTCTATACAACTTATATAATATTTGGAATATCCAATGTTTGAATATTTGTTAAAGTTCCTCTGTGAATTATTACTGAGATGTGATCTTTGGGTGAAGTAGTTTTTTCTCTACTTCTTCTATTAAGATTGATTGGTTTAAACTTCAAATTTATTTGGAAAGCATCTTCTGACTTCTAAAAACATTCTGTGTCATGGTTATTTTCCTCTGCTTAATTCTTATGTTATGTGTCTTAGGTGTAAAGCACAATGTTCTGACGTGCACTCACAAAGTGGGGCGATCACCGCAGTCGAGCCAGTTAACACGCCTGTCATCTCACACAGCTGCCTCTTTGTTTCTTCCTCTTTTTCTACCCCCCCCCCCGCTTTTTTATTTTTATTTTTATTTATTTATTTCTTTGATTTTCAAGACTGATTGTCACTGCAGAAATCTGACGTGAGGAAGAGAAAAGTTTTTTGATTCCTTCCATTTTTTTTTTTTGGTAAGAGCACCTAGAATCCCCTCTTTCAGCAAATTCCAGTACAGCACACAGAGTTATAGGCCAGTCCTGTGCTGTGTCCTCGGCCTCAGCCTTGCTTGTCCTGCACGGCTGCAGCTCGGTGCCCGTGCCCTTCACACCCCATCCCCCAACCCCTGCCTCTGGTTTCTATGAATTTAACTTAAAAAAACATTTTTTTTTTAAGATTCCACATATGAGAGATCTTATTTTGCATATCTGTGGAACATTCCTTTTTTCATTTGGTTAAATTAGCTATTCTGGGCTGGCTCCGTGGCGCACTCGGGAGAGTGCAGCACTGGGAGCGCAGCGACGCTCCTGCCGCGGGTTCGGATCCTATATAGGAATGGCCGGTGCGCTCACTGGCTGAGTGTGGTGTGGGCGACACCACACCAACGGTTGCGATCCCCTTACCAGTCACGAAAAAGACAAAAAAAAAAAAAATTAAATTAGCTATTCCTTTGTCTATTTTTTGTTAAATTTTTTAAAGAACCAGAATTTAGGTTTATTGATTATATTTACTAGTTTTCTATTTCTTTACCTACTGAATGCTAATATATTTATTTTTCTCTCTGGTGTTTACATTTGTCTATTTTATTGCTTGTTTTCTAGTCTTCTGAGTTAAAAATATAATTTGTTTTCATTGATCTAAGTGTTCAAGGTTCTGAATTTTCCAGTAATACATAGATTATAAATGCCTAATAGTGTTTATGGTTTTTAACTTTTTATTGTGAAGTGTATTTAGACTTCACAGAAAAGTTGCAAAAATAACACAGATTCATCATGTCTTTCATCCAGCTTCCTCTAATTTTGACCCATAGATGTGGGTCATTTATCAAACCACAATATTAACATTGGTACAATACTGTTAACTAAACCCTAGTCATTTGTTAATGGGGTGTTGGGCAGGTTTCTCCAGTCTAGAGTTACTGTTTTTCTCTTTGTCATTAACGAATATTTTGAGGGAGATCCCTGAACCCAGAGGACTGAAGAAGTCCTGCAGGAGCCTGGTCAGCAACAGCACCGTCAGGCATTATGAATTCACATGGCCGATGCGCCACATGGCAGCTCCGCTGATGATGGCCCAGAGGTTGACCACTTTGTCCAGCAGCCACTGCAGTCCCTCCTTCCTTGGCAGCATCTCAAAAGCCCTTGACCATGAGTGTGTTACCTCTTCTCGCACCTCATCACTCAGACCCCAGCTGACACTGAGCACCATCAGCACGTGTCACATCAGTAATGCCCACGGCAAGAGGCCACTCAGCTTGCTGGCACAGCTCTGCTCCGCATCATATCAGGATCTTCTACCAGGGGGTCAAAGAAGGCTGTGGTCTGCACCAGGATGGCCCTGCCTCAGGGGTGATGCATGAGTCTATCCCAATGCTTGGGGCTGGGAAGGCCGGGCTGGCAGGTCGGCTTCCTGGGCTGCCTTTTCTGGCCTCAACCAGGACCCAGCCTGTGGGGGCCACATGTCCAGCTGCATCAGTCTGGCCAGGAGTTCAAACAGCATCTGCTGGGGACCCTGCAACCTCAGCCCTTCATGCACGAGAAGCCTCAGCTGCTGGCCCAGGCCGAAGCCCAGAGCTGGGGTCTCGAAGACGAGCCCAGCAGCTGAGGAACCTGCTGCCACCATCACCACCATCACGCCCACCCAGCAGATAGGGAGGAGAGGGCCTTTTACTTTCTACTTAGTTAACGTGAAGTAAGTCACATGTACCCACAGGTTCTCCCAGCATGACTCAGGCCCCGCGATGCCCTCCTGGCCTTCCGCTGCTATGGCTTTTTAAGCCTTGAAATGTGTTATGATTTCTCAGTCTTATTATTTTGAGCCTAGTTTTAAAAAAACATTTTGTGTTCTTTGACTTAAAGAGGTCCTCCAAAATCTTCTCAGTGTCAACCCTGTACTCTGGCTATGTGCTCGCACTGCGTGGACATCCATCCAGGCACCGGGGATAGCATTGTTAGCCAAGCGGACACACCCGTCCCTGGTCAGGGACAGAGCTGGCACTGGCAAACACCCAGTGAACACTGACCTAAACCCAGTTATACCCTAAAAGAGTTGGCTCCTCAGGGGGTCCCAGGGCTGACCCCAGCAGCACCCAGGTCATGGGGTCAGGCTTTCAGAACCTCCCAAAACCCTTCAGACAGGCAAGGAGTCCACTCTGTCACCAGCAGCCCCTGCAGCATGAAATGATACAGAAGCCCCTCTCTCCAGGCCTCAGGAGGAGGGAGGGGCCAGCATCCCACAGCACAGCCCCCAAACAGCTCCCCCTGGCCCATGCCATGTCCTGGAACACTTCCAAGCAAGGGACAACACTTACCATCTGAATGTTTGTGTCCCCAAAACTTCATATGTTGAAACCTAATCCCCAAGGTGATAGTCTTAGGAGGTGGGACCTTTGGGAGGGGACCGGGTCATGAGGGTGGGGATTACTGCCCAGATAAAGGAGGCTGAGGGAGCTCATTTTCCCTGTTGGCCATGTGAGGACACAGCGAGAAGGCACTGCCTGTGAAGCAGAGAGCAGAGAGTGAGTCCGTGCCAGACACCAAATCTCCAATGCCTAGATCTCGGACTTCCAGCCTCCAGAACTGTGAGCAATAGATTTCTGTCATTTATGAGCCACCCAGGCTATGGCCGGTTACATGAATATATATTAAATTTTATAAAAATTAAGGAAGTCACCTATTGGAAATCAAGAGCTTCAGGACTGATGTCTAATTGAACAAAAAGGCAAAGCATGTAAAGAGAGGGCGTAATAGAGTTGTGGAAGCAATAATTACATGAATTAGAATTTCATAGAGGGAGACTCTAGGGCAGGGATTTTGCTAATTCTCAGCAGGGACTGATGATCACACTTGGCCCATGTGGGGGACCGAGAAACCGGGGAAGTACTGGTTAGTCCCTCAGGGCTGGTGCTGGCGTGAGAGATCACACAAATCACGAAGCACTGACATGGTCAAGTGTCTTCCACAGGACACTGTCTGTGTTCTGGAGATGAACATGGAGGATGAAGGAGCCAGGCCAAGTGTTCCTAAAACTCAGAGTAAAATCTGCCTGAATCGAAGTGCTTAGGAGATGATGTTTCCCCAGAGGGACAGGGCTGCTGATTGGTCCCTCAAGATTTTTGCCACATTTGAAAGGTGCAGGATGTGGGTGCTAAAGCAGCGAGCTGAAACCTCCAAAGGTCACAAGTGGATTTGTTACAGTCATTCATGCTTGACCAGTGACCTACTAGAATTTCCATCCAAATCCCTGAAGGGCCTTGCCCGAGGAAAAGAGAAGCAGAGATGGAGGAGCCTCATGACAAATGCAGAAGTGTAACTGGACTCAGAGGGGGACAGAGAGAAGGGGCAGAGAGAAGCCATCCCTGAAGATGGAAAAGCCAAGAATTTTCCAAAGTGAGTACAATATGTCAATCCACAGATTAAAGAAACCCAAGTAGATCAGCAAACCCCAAATGGGAAGAAAAGAGAAAAGAGGAGAAAATCATACTAAAGTCCACCATAGTTAAATTGCTAACACGAAGCAAATAAAGTCAAATTTATTTTCTAAAGCAAATTCACACTCTTACGTGTCATTATTAAACAATAAATATCACAATATTCTAAAACTACTTGTTCATCATAAGAAGGTAAGAAAATAATAACAAACCTATGGTTCAGAGGAGCATGGATATACTAAACACAAAAAAATGAAATCAAATTATCGGTGGGGAGGGAACGACAGAATTGACAGACTAATAAACCTGAAAGCTGTTTATTTCAATAATGAAAACCAAACAAAAACCACGTATTCACTGTCAGTGTTTATTTTAATGAAATAAATTAGACTCAAATAAAAATACACAAATGTAGGAGTGAAAAAAACATAAATGTAGATTCTGGGGGCCGGCCCGGTGGCGCACTGCTACAGTGCGCCGCTTGGGAAGCGTGGCAGCGCTCCCGCCGAGGGTTCGGATCCCACATACAGACCGGCCGCTCACTGGCTGAGCGAGGGGCGGGAGCAACACCGAGGGTTGCGATCCCGTGGCCGGTCCCGGTCCGGTACGGGCGCAACACTGAGGGTTGCGATCCATTGCCGGTCACGAAAAAAGACAAAAAAAGGAAAAAAAAAAAAATGTAGATTCTGAAGAAACTACGAAAATAAGGATAGACATTTCATAAATAAGTTTGATACTTAATGAAAAAGAAAAATTTCTGGCCAAGTATGAATGATAAAACATTGCTAAGGGCCCTCCACCGGCCTGACCTGCCACTAAGCAGCCCCCTCAAATGGCCTGCCCTAGGGCTACCTTGGCATGATTGGTGCTAAGGTACCGCTGGCCTATCCTGACCTACCTCTAAGAGACTCCCTGGCCTGATCTGGCTTGCCCAGAATGGCTTGCCCCAAGGCCCCCTTGGCCTGCCCTCCCACTAAGAGGGCCCCTGGCCTTTCCTGGCCTGCCACTGCGGGCTGCCCTGGCCACATCTGCTGCTAAGGACAACACTGACACTAAGGGCAGGCCTGTCCAGGCCTACACAAGAGACCCACTGGCCCGGCCTGTCTCAGGGCCCCTGTCTTAGTCCATTTTGTGTTGCTATAAGACAATACTTGGAACTGGGTAATTTATAAAGAAAAATGAAATTTATTGCTTATGGTTTCTGAGACTAGGAAGTACAAAGTCCATCTGGTGGTGGCAACAGTGACCCAGGGGTCTCACATTGCAAGATGCTGGAAGCAGAGAAAGCAGAGACAGACAGACACCCATGTGCTCTACTTTTAAAGCCCTCAGAACCATACACCTGACCACCATTTTTAATCAATACAATTTGGCATGGTCTGCCCCTGGCCCCCCAAAACTCACGTCTTTTCACATGCAAATAAAGTCATTTCATCCCCACAGTCTTAACTTGTTTCAACTCAAGAGTCCAAAGTTCAAAGGCCCATCTGTGAAATCAATACAATTTATCTATTTCCAAGATACAATGGTGGGACAAACATAGGGTACATGCTCCCATTCCAAAAGGAACACATAGGCCAAAAGAAAGGGGTACTGGGTTCCCAGGAAGTCCAAAATCCAGCAAGGCAGGCATTAAATCTCAAAGATGGTGAATCATCTACCTTGAGTCCATGTTGCATGTCCTCTGCATGCTGGTGTGGGGGATGGGTCCCCAAGTCCTTGGGCAGCTGTGCTCCTATGGCTTTCCTGGTTGCAGGCCTCACTTCAGCAATCCCAGGCTGTCATTCCACTCTGTAGCTCCACAGGTCTGGGGTCTCCATGGCAGTCCTGCTCTCACGGCCCTACTAGACATGGTGCTGATGGAGTTACTCTGCTGCAACTGCGCCCCACGTTTGCACTTGGCATTGCTCTTGCAAAGGCTGTCTGCAGTGACTCTGTCCATGTGACAGATCTCTGCCTGGGTCCCCAAACTTTCCCATACATCCTTTGAAATCTGGGTGGAGGCTCCCAAGCCTAATGAGCTCTGGTATTCTGTGAGCCTGAAGACCTAACATCACGTGAACTCCACCAAGGCTTCTGGCTTTTATTTTCCAAAGCTGTGGGTCCAGCCACACCTGGGGCCAATTTAGTCACAGCTGGATCAGCCAAAGCAGCCGGGGTGCTGGTGCTAGAAGCAGTTTCCCAAGGTGGCCCTGAGCAGTAAGCCCGTGGAGTACTCCTCAAGCCAGTTCCCCCAGACAGTTTTGTCTCCCTAGATCTTTGGGCCTGAAATGAAAGAGGTGGCCCCAGAGACTTCTGCAATGCCTTCGGGGTCTTTTTCTCCTTCTCTTGATAATCCCATTCTTTTGTTAATCTTCTTAGTGCCATTGAATTTTCCTTCTGAAAATGCTCTCTTCTCCTCTACCACCTGGCCAGGCTGCAAATTTTCCAAATCATCACACTCTGCTTCCCTTTTAAGTTCTGGCTTTATGTCACGCCTTCGCTGCCATAACTCAGAGCAGGCTCTTACAAGTAGCCATGCAGCTCCCTTAATGCTTTGCTGCTTAGAAATGTCTTCCACCAAAGACTCTGGTTCACAACTCTTAAGTTTCAACTTCCACACAGTCCTAGAGCATGGACACAATGCCGCCAAGTTCTTTGCCAGTTTACAGCAAGAGTGATCTTTGCCCCAGTTTCCAATAAACTCCTTATTTCTATCACAGACCTCCTTCGAATGGTCTTTACAGTCTGTATTTACATAAGCATCCAGCTCACCACCATTTAAACAGTCTCTAAGACATTCCAAACTTTCCCTCCTCTGTCTTCTTCTGAGTCCTCCAAACTGCTCCAAACTCTCAACACCACCCAGTTCCGAAGCCATTTCCACATTTTCAAGAGTCTATTCCAAGCAACAGCCCACTCCTGGTACCAATTTTCTGTGGCTATAACAGAATACTTGGCACTAAGGGCCTCCATGGCCAGGTTTACTATTCTGAGCACCATTGCTAACAATGGTGCCTTCTGCTAAGGTCCTCCCCGGCCTGGCCTGGCACTAAGAGGCCCAGTGGCCTTACCTGTTCCTAGGGTCCCCAGCCCTGGCCTGCCTCTAGGGCCCCTATAAGGTGGGCAGGCCTGCAATTATGGCTCCCCCGGCCAGGCAGGCCTACCGCAAGTACTCCCTAACCTGGGATGGCCTGCTCCTAGGGAAGCCTCGGCCCTGCCTAGCACTAAGGGCTTCCCTGGCCAGGCCTTTTGATGGCCCCACTGCCACTAAGGGCGGGCCTAGCCAGGCCTGCACCAGAGACCCACTGCCTCAGAGCCACCCTGGCCTGTCCTGACCTGGCCTATCCCTAGGATCCTGCAGGCCTGACCTGGCCTGGCACTAATGGGCCTATCTGGCCCAGCCTGGCCCAGAGCCAAGGACCACCCTGTCCTGTCCTGTGTTGTGCATAGGGCCCTTCTGGCCTGTCCTGTCTCAGCACTATGGGACACCTCTGTCCTGGCCTGGCGCTACGGGAACCCCGCCAGGC
>NW_007740630.1:28779-29161 GCF_000696425.1 Galeopterus variegatus | reverse complement strand
TAGTGTGCCGAGCATAGTCCAGGGCTGCTGGCCAGCGGTGGACAGAGAAGGGCTGTAGGGAGCCTCACTTGAGCCTCCATCTTCACCATGGGAAGCCTCTGTCATAGACTGCATCTCCATTCCTCCTCTTGCCACCCACTCTGGAATAGGGATTCTAGGCCATTTCACCTTCACCCCTAAACCTTGACATTAGCAGTCCCTGAATCTGCTTCTATCTATACTTAGACTGGTCAGATTAGATTAAAAGGCTAAAGTGGAATGAAGGGCTCTTCAATCTCATGATAGTTTCCTGAAGCTACATTTTAATTGCCTCGAGAAGTTAAGAGGAAAATTCATTTCCACCTCTCAGATAAGTGAGAGTAACCAGAACTATTTGGGTAAA
>NW_007740630.1:25496-26833 GCF_000696425.1 Galeopterus variegatus | reverse complement strand
AGTCTACCCCTGTAAACCACAGTTCTCCCCTGTAAAACAGAGGTAATGACAATGCCTACCTGTTATGTGAATCAAATCAGAGAATGTGTGCACATTGCCTACCACTCTGTTAACACTCAATGTTAGCAACTATTAAGCCTCAATTAACCATTGTTAAAATCTTTCATTGTTTTGCCAAGTCTGCCAAGAATAACATAAAATTGTTTACTACTTTTATTGACCTTTCACAGGGCTTTGACTCAGGTTGAGACCAGGTTAGGATTTAAGCAGCATGAGGTCAATGAAGACTTCTAGTTACTGATGTTTAAATAAACCTGCTTTCAAAAGCCCATCAGTGGGAATTGGCAGGAATGGTCTCCTGGAGAGTGGATAATCTCTAGACATGTAAAACAGGGCCAAATGGCTTAAAGTAGAGCTATAACAAAGGAGCCCCTGAGAGTAATCATAAGGACTTTACTAGGGCACCTTTGGCCTTACCTGTGGGTGAAGAGGGAGTTAATAAAGACATTAAAACAACTGGAGTGATGTAGAAACTGAAACATATAAGCAGGAGACTTACACATCTCTGTGTGGAGGTTTGCTCACAAATTACATATAGACAAAACCAGGATTTTTCTTAGTAACGTTCGTAATTGACCCCAGAATGCATGAAAGTATTCCACTGAGTGCCTGAATTCTACAGCATAAATGTTGCTGAGATTTGGGTATGGAAAAATTGTAAAGTAGGTATTCCCAGGACCCAAAAGTCATGACCTAAGAATTCCTTCTTGAAATATATCAACCAGGGGGAAAAAAAAACAACAAACCATAATTATAACCATTTTCAATCTTAAATACTTATCTTTGACAGATGTTATTAAACATTTAAATAGTTTATATCAAATAAGAATAGATGCCATCTGATGAGTGCTTACACTAGATGCCAACACTGTATTATATCTTTGCAATCTTATTTCATTTATTCATCAACAAAGGAGCTATAATCATCAGCACCATTTTACCAATGAGGGAAGTGAGAATTAGAAAGTTTAAGTAAGTTGCCAAAAAATACACTGCTAATAGAAGCATAAGAAGAATTTGAACCAGAGTTGCTGGCTCCAAATTCTACGCTCTTAACCAATACACAGGATAGTTTACAGCTATCCTGTGAAGATCACTGGAAGAGCAAGCTACCAAATCCAAATAAAACTTTATTTTTCATAGCACATATTTGTCTGTTCAGTTTTCTAAAAGAAGTTTGCAAATAATTAGGACATAAAGGCATTAGAGATCTAAAAATTGAGTGAAGAATTGCAGAGCCAAACTCCAGAAGAAGAGACGAAAGGAAGTGAATTAGT
>NW_007740630.1:21634-23534 GCF_000696425.1 Galeopterus variegatus | reverse complement strand
CAGAAGGAAAGTTGTCCTCATGGAATTTCAGAGGTGCAAAAACTAATGAAGGGCAAGCAAAATGCTAATGAAAATTAAACGTATAAAATGATAATGTTTTGGGGGATTTAATATATAGAGAACTAATACATGATAACAATGTTACATAAATTGGGAGAGGGGTAAATGGAGTTAAAGTATTCTAAGGTTCTTACATTTTACTGGAAGAGGATAAAAGTAACAATATTAGACTTTGATAAATCAAGTATGCATGCTTTACTATCAAGTTCAAACACTAAAGAGCAGTAAAAAAACATATAAGTTCCAAGCTAATAGAGAAAGAACACAGAATAATAAAAATATATACTCAACCCAAATGATTATAATGTAAAAATAGAAAAAGAAACAGAATAATCGGAACAAATAGATCCTTGCAAATGGTAGATTTAAAGCCCAATACAAATGTACTTACATTAAATGTAAATGGATTAAATGCTTCAATTAAAAGTTACATCATCCTGATTTTAATTTAGAACAAAAATTAATGGTTTTAGTTTAAAAGCAATTAAAAGGCATATTTTATCAGGCTGAGTTAAACAAACAAACATATAGCTTCATGTTGTTTACAAGTGACACATATTAAGCATAAGATTTAGAAAGGGTAAAAATAGNTTGCAAATACAGTGTTGATCACATCATAAAAAAATAACCAAGAATAAGGAGATGAATTAAATGTTGTCATCAGAGACAAGAGACAGGAGAATTAGACACCCATGGGCTCCAGATAAAGGAGTCATTAGACACAACTCTAAGATTTAAACTATGCTTACAATGTCTAAATTGAAAAAAGACAAAATTGAGAATTTTGTCAGAGAAAGTGGAACTATAAAAGGGAACCAAGTGAAAGTTCTAGAATTAAAAAACATGATACTTCAAATTAAGNCAGAAGGAAAGTTGTCCTCATGGAATTTCAGAGGTGCAAAAACTAATGAAGGGCAAGCAAATGCTAATGAAAATTAAACGTATAAAATGATAATGTTTTGGGGGATTTAATATATAGAGAACTAATACATGATAACAATGTTACATAAATTAGGAGAGGGGTAAATGGAGTTAAAGTATTCTAAGGTTCTTACATTTTACTGGAAGAGGATAAAAGTAACAATATTAGACTTTGATAAATCAAGTATGCATGCTTTACTATCAAGTTCAAATACTAAAGAGCAGTAAAAAAACCATATAAGTTCCAAGCTAATAGAGAAAGAACACAGAATAATAAAAATATACTCAACCCAAATGATTATAATGTAAAAATAGAAAAAGAAACAGCATAATCGGAACAAATAGATCCTTGCAAATGGTAGATTTAAAGCCCAATACAAATGTACTTACATTAAATGTAAATGGATTAAATGCTTCAATTAAAAGTTACATCATCCTGATTTTAATTTAGAACAAAAATTAATGGGTTTAGTTTAAAAGCAATTAAAAGGCATATTTTATCAGGCTGAGTTAAACAAACAAACATAGAGCTTCATGTTGTTTACAAGTGACACATATTAAGCATAAGATTTAGAAAGGGTAAAAATAGNAGCCAGAGAGAAAAGAGGCTTTATCTTCATAGAAACTACAATAACAGTGACAGCTGATTTTTTAACAGACATGATAGGAGCCAGAAGACAATGTATAATATCTTCAAAGTGCTGAAAGAAAAGAATTGTTAACCTGGAATTTTAAACCTAGCAAAAATTCCCTTCGATTATAAAGGTAAAATTGACATTTCCAGACTATAAGAAACAAAGAGAATTTTTTGCACAAGCAGAAACACAGTAAAGTAAATATTAAATTGTATTCTTTAAGCAGAAGGAAAGTTGTCCTCATGGAATTTCAGAGGTGCAAAAACTAATGAAGGGCAAGCAAA
>NW_007740630.1:11937-19827 GCF_000696425.1 Galeopterus variegatus | reverse complement strand
AAAAAAAAAAGAAAGAAAGAAAATATGATTGATGAACTTATAAGGAACACCATACCAACAACAGCAGAATGCACATATTTTTGAGCACACATAGAATATTTACAAATTCGAGTATATGTGGGACCATAGAGCAAGTCTCAACATATTTCAAAGTATAAAAATGATAGATATGTTCTGTGATCATAAGGTAACTTAGCTATAACCTAATTTCAAAAGGATAACTGGAAAATCCCATGTTTGGAAATTTAAAAATACGCTACTTTAATGGCTAATATGTGAAAGAAGGAATCACAATGAAAACTAGAAAGCACTTTGAACTAAATGGTAATGAAAATTCTATACATCAACACTTGTAGAATAATACAGCCAAATCTGTGTTTAGAGGAAATTGTATAGCATTAAATGCACCTATTGTAAAAGAAAGAACACCAATATCAATAAGCCAAGCATCCAGCACAACAAATTAGAAAAAGAACAGCAAATCAAAACCAGAGACAATAGAATGAAAGAAATGATAAAGATGAAAGCAGAAATGAAGTCGAAAACACATATTCAATAGCGAGGATCAAAAAAGCCAAAAGTTGTTCTTTAAAAATACTAATAAGATTCATAAAGTCTCGGTGAGATTGATGAAGATAAAAAGAGAGGGGGGGGGAGAGCAGCCATAAACAAGTGATAAAAGGAATAAAAAGAGGGATAACTACAGATCCTACACATATGAAAGAGATGTTCAGTAGATACAGCTTTAGGCAATCAATCTGAAAATTTTAATGACTTGAATATAGAAAAATAGACTTAAAACTATTGAAAAATTAAATCATTGAATCTATAATTTAAAGTTTTGCTTCAAAGAAAACTCCAGCCTCAGATGACTTTACTGGTGAATGCCATTCAATCTTTAAAGAAATAATGCCAATATTACACAAACTCTTCCAGAGACTAGAAAGAGGTAAAACTCCCCAATTCATTTTCAAGTGCCAGCTGAACCTTCTTAGCAAAAGCTAAAAAAGATCACTTCTAAGTAGAAAAACTGTACTCACTTATAAGGCAAATCTTATTTATGGTCCTTGGTATAGAATTTCCTTTAAAGAGGCAAATTGAATCTAGCAATAAATATATGAGTAATGTCTAACCACCATGTTGTGTCTTTTCCATAAGTACAAGGTTGGTTTGACTTTTCAGAATTAATCAGTGTAATTCAATACATTAACCATTAATAGGAAAAACAGTCATGTAGAAAAAAAAAAAAAAAAAAAAAAAAAAAAAATTGCGTATGAAGTTCTAGCTGGTAAGTTAAGAAAATAAATGAAATGATGATGTTAGGATTGCAAAGAAAAAAACAAAGCAGCCATCACTCACAGATATTATTGTATTATAGCATAAATAGAAAATAAACCTACAGATTAAATTAGCAGAACGAATAGGTCAATTTAATCAAACACCTGGGGAAAAATATAAAAATAATAAGCAAGATCTCTTTGTAATAAACTATGAAACATTATGATATAAATAAAAAGAAATTTAAATATACACAGGGATATACCATGTTCAGGTATCAGAAAAACTCAGTTTTGTTAACAAACTGATCCATATATTCAAAGCAATTCCAGTCAAAATGCTAACAGGTTTTTAGGTGTGCATACATGTGTATGTGTGTGTGTGACTTGATGAGCTGATTCTAAAATGATAACGAAAAACAAAAGGCTAGGAATAGAAGATTTATATTATAAAGGTACAAGGTGGGAGTATCTGACTCTACCAGCCATCAGACTTTATTATAAAGCTACAGTAATTTAGTGTGGAACTGCACTGACCACGCATAGACAAATCGTCCAGTGGAAATAACAGGGTCACAAAAAAGGACTTGAACCAGGGCCAGAAGCAACACTCTGTGTGATGGCTTCCTCTAAATCAGGGGCTCCTCAAACTCACTTCACACCAATTAAATCGGTATCTTAGGGTGGGGCAGGTCTTTGTAATTTTTTCTCTAAGTAATTTTAACCTACAGCTAGGCTTGAAGACCACCTCCCCCGACAAACATGTACACACACACACACACACACACACACACCCCACATGTGACTCCCTAAATTTTGATGACTAATGCAGTTTTTTATTTAAAGCTCATTAGGAAGATGGAGTATGGGATTACATCATATTACAAAACCTTCTGAAATGCCGTTTAAATATTTCTATCTTTCTCCCAAATCCTATTCCATTAAGCTGCTACCCCTTCCCTGCCCTGCCCCCTCTTGCCAAGCTCTTCATTTCTTCCTGTGCTCTTATTATTTTTCAAAATTTTTGTAGAAACATTTCACTCTTTCCTCAATTTCCCTAACCTACACCTCTATCATCACTTTGCTTAGCAAACAAGTGTCTGAGGGGCCGGCCCGGTGGCGCACTGCTACAGTGCGCTGCTTGGGAGCGCAGTGGCGCTCCCGCCAAGGGTTTGGATCCCACATACAGACCGGTTCCCACTCACTGGCTGGGAGAGGTGCAGGCACAGCACCGAGGGTTGCGATCCCGTTGCCGGTCCCGGTCCGGTACGGGTGCGACACTGAGGGTTGTGATCCGTTGCCGGACATGAAAAAAGACAAAAAGGAAAAACAAAACAAAACAAAAACAAAAACAAGTGTTTGAGGAATCTCTCATAAAAAGGGAAGAGAAAAATTGAAAGTACTTATCATTTGATGTTTTCCCCCATCACATACTGCTGTGCATGGATTGAATTGTCTTCTTGAGTGTGTATCATTGATACAGTCAGGAAGTAAAGGAACCCATTCATTCTGGAATGAACTCAAGCCAGCACAGGGCCTTGCATGATGCTGACTGTATGCTGAGCTCCGAATGTGCTGTCAGTCAGTCTTTGTAACACAAGGAGCCAGTACCCACCCACCTTGCTAGTAAAAAGGTGCCTGATGGCACAAAAATGCCTCTGGGGCTGCTGAGGCAGGGCCAGCTTCATGGGCTTGCGATCTATGCAGTCGTACAGGGCCCCACACTTAGGAGGACCCTGTCTTGGTTTAACCTCTACTGTCAACGTTTTGAAATCCTTGACCACTAATGAACAAGGCACTGCACATTTTCATTCTGCTCTGCAAATGATGCGGTCATCTCTGTGCTGAGGGAAGGGGGTTACAGATATGCTTGATTTTACAACCAAAAAAAGAAAAACTTTTGGGCTGAGCACTTCGTGAAATACTTTCTCTGGCTTCTCAGAACCCATTTCCTCTTTTCTACTCTCAGTTGTCCCCCTGAGTTTGGCAGCTGGGTGTTCACTTGCTGCTTCACTGAATGTCTGATGTCTGTTTCCTGCGCACTTAACATGTTTTTACAGGAAGATAAGGTTCTTAACCACCTGGCCCCAATCTCTTTCCCTCAATTTAGCTCTTTTTCCCTCTCCCTTCATTCGGCTCTGCCCCCACATTGCACTTGACCTACTGCCTTCTGCAAGCCCCCACCCCAAGGCAACACTTTGACCACATAGAACCATCTCTGTTAGGGGAACATGGCATGCTTCTTCTGGCCTCTGTGTGCTATCATGTGCTTTTCCTTCTGCCTGGAATGTTCTTCCATCACTACCACCTCACTCTCACTTGGGCTTTCATTCCATTAGACCCAACCCAAAGGCTGGCTTCTGTATTAAGCCCTTTAAGAGTGCCCCAGTGCTCAGTCTTGCCCCAATAGCACCACAGACATGCCTCTGAGGTAACAGGTGACACATGATAGCATACGGAGCTTTTTCTTCTCTTCTGTCCTCTCCTGTCCCCATTATTCTTGATAAGTCAGTTCTTTACTTGGAATACAAGTCAGTCATTCTTTCTAGAGAGATCACTCTGAGTACCTGCACTTGGCTCATCATAGCACTAACTACAACATAATTATACATGGCCTCCTCTATGAGATCATGTCTGTTTCATGTATGACAATAACCTCAATGCCTAGCATAGTTCTGTGCTCATAACTGGCTCAATAAATATTTGATAAATTCAAGGATGAGCAAGTGAATGAAGATGTACTCATTATGTGCATTATCCTTTAACTCTGGACTTTTTGATTTCTGTTTCTCACCTCCTTTCTTAATCCACTGCTTGGCACATACTAGGTGCTCAATAATGTTTGCGCAGTTAATCAATATCTGAAGTGACTTATGTGATCGCTGAGATTGTCCTCTTGGGGCCTGACCGCAAGACCCGAGGCTTGAGAACATATCCTCCATGAGTTCAGCCCTGACTTGAGTTTGCATTCTTTAAGAGAAGATGACAGGGATGACAGCATGGGGATCTGACACTCACTCAGGTCCAAGAGGATGAATTTCCCTTTATGTTGTAATAAACCTCATATTGTTGTCTAGAGAGCAAGAGAATGCAATGCTAAATTCATAAAATTGTAACTGTCTGTGCCAAGTATATAGAATTTTAATAAGTATCACAGGAGAGTTGGAGCTTTGGAAAAACACTGGGATCTATCCCTGGAAAGAGCCGCTCTCCTTGCTTACGGGGTGCGGGGCTGGCCCTCAGGCCCGTCGCTTTAATCAGGATGCCTCCCTGTGTTCACTCTCATCCTTTCCTCATGATCTGCGGCCCCCACTTTCTACCTCCCATTGTGCAGCTTCTTCCTTCAGAACCAGCAGGCGGGTATCTCTCTTTCCAGGAGTTTCCTGCCTCCCTATCTTGTGGTGGGCCTTTTCCTTCTTGTGGCCAGCTTCAACTTCTTTTGGAAGCTCCCTTCTTCCAAGCAGCCAACTACCGATTGAAAGAGGCTTGGGTTTCTCTCGTTCACGTGCTCATGGGCTCCTTTTAAGAGACTGGCTCCCCTTCTACATCCAGTATTCCCAACCAAACGAGGACTTCTCTCTGCCAAAGCACTGAAGAAATCCGTTGAGCCCACAAGTCTCAACATATGGAAGTGCAACAGAAGGAACTCAGTGAAAACGAGCTCTAACTGAGTACCTACTACAGCCAATGATATGCTAGGAAGGTACAGGGAAATCAATCTGGGATCCATAAATATAAGGAAGAATGTTGTTCCAGCCAGAGCTGAGCTCTTTAAAAATGGCATCAAAAGCCTTTTGCAAGAGTGAGCTACTACCACTAGAAATATTCGCGTGGAGCCTAAACATACACCAGGGCTGATACAGAGGGAATTACCGCATCAGTGGGAGGTTAGTAAGAGAGAACCTCTGAGGTTTCTCCCGACTTTCAAGCTTCTGCGGTTTTATTATAGGGTTCTAACCCTTTAATGCAATTTATATTTCAAAATACTGTACTTAATTAGTTGTTTTTCTAAACTCCTTCTGAAGTAAATCAGCTTCATACAGTGGTAATTAGTTTATTGGTAGAAACAATGACAAAATCTGAAGCATGCATATATTTGTTTATGTGGCAAAGACAAAAGAAAGGCTGAGTATTATTATTCCTACACTATTTTCCATAAATGAGATCTTTTAGTATTCCTGTGAGGATGTAACGGTAACTTAACCAGGATAATAAATAACATGAAAATAAAGAAACAATTAATAATACAGAATATTCAAAAAATGCTGGAGCCAGATTAATCAGTCTTCAGACAATTGAGCATGAGTTTCATATTAATTGACTTTCTTACAAGTGGAGTGAACCCAGAAGGCAAGATTATATTTAAGGAAGCAATCATAAGCTTTTGTGAGTTTCAATTGGCTCTTTGGCAATACCACCCCCGTTAGGACACATAGGCTGGGACATCTGGTAGACCTGACCATATGTGGCAACCATAGGGTACACTCAAGGGACTATGACTTCTTCAGTCATTTAGCTGTAATAACCAAAGCGTGACTATGGTGGCTCAGCCACATAAGGTTTTATTTTGATCCCAAAAGTCCAGATCTAGATCTAGGCAGGCAGTCCAAAAATGATACAATTATTAAAAGAAGTCAAAAAGGACCTAGCCTCCTTTTAACTGCAAATCTGCCAACTTTAGTCTGTGTCTTTTACTCTTAAGGTCCACAATGGCTGCTCCACCTCAGGCCTTAAATTGTATTCTGGACAGGAAGAAGGAGGAAGTTACCTAGAGGAAAGGGTGGTATCTATTCCATGGAAGCAACATTTTCTGAAAAATTACAGCTGATATAAATTGATGTCTCATTGGCCAGAACTATGTCCTTTGCCCAGCTCTTGCTAGAAGAGAGACTGGACTGGAAAATACAGTTATTTCAGCAGGGCCCATTATGTCCCCAAACCAGACCTCGGTTTTGTTATTAAGGAAGAGGGCAGGTGAATATTGGTAGACAACCAGCAGTGTCTGCTGTAACTTGTCTGTCTCAAGCTCCTGATGAGATAGACTGCACTTTCTGTTTGAAGGACCCGTGAGGATCTTATACTGCTGCCCTTCACACATCAATTTTTAACTCATTAAGACACAATTCTGAAATGCCTCTCTTTAGGCTGTGAGCCAAGTTGCCACGTGCATCTTCAGTGTCTTCCAGGGGCTATCTGGGGAGCATCTTACTCTCCGAACGAATATCTCTGGTGCCATAGAGAAAAGAGCCTGACACCCACAGTTGTGTTGTGACTTCTTTCCCGCATTTTCCCCCAGACCTCAGCTAAGTCTCTTCCGCCTGGACATGTTGCTCTTGCTGTCTGTTAACACTTATCAGACAGCACAGCATCCCTGTTTGGAACAGACAACATCTTGAGATTCGTTTAAGCCGAAAAGGAGGTCATACCTTTACCGAAAAAACAAAAAAGGGTTTATGGCTTTCCTGACATACTCCAGGGATTCCCGTCTGGCAGTGCTCAGGAAGAACAGCTGGAAACAGAACTCTAACATTTTAGAACTGTCAGAGACAAAAAACACCCAATCCAGCCTTCTTGTGTTGCAAAGGAAGACACTGAGGCCTAGAGAGATGAGTGCCTCGCTCTGGCCATGGTTACCGCAGAGCTCTGGGAGCCAAACTGGGGAGGAGGAGGATTGCAGAGAGGTGTACAGGACTCTCTCTCCTTCACACTGGGTCTGTATTTCATTCATTTTTCAAGCACCTGTGAGCATGAGTGTGCTCCAGTGCAATAGACAATCAAGGCAAAAGTTATAGAAGGTGATATGTGGTATCTCGGCTACTAGATCAAGTCCCCAATCTGCCATGCTTTTGTTTGTGACACTTATCTGCTCCTTAGTGTATTCACCTGCAAAATAAAAACAATGGCAACACGTGCTTTTGGGAGGACTAAATGAAGTTGATACCTAGACCAGTGCCCAGTAGATAGTAATATGGACATGTTTGCTATTGTTATGATTGGTTATCTCCTATTTTCAACAGGTCAGAGTCCTTGAATCTTGCATGGATGGCCAGGACACATCTTGAAGAGGCACGACAAAGAGTGAGTGGGGATATTAAGTTTTAAGTCAGGACAGTTGGTTCCTGTTACCAGCACCAAGGGATCTTCATATCACAAAATAATGTGCTTATCCCCCAAATAGGTCAGCAGGGCACGGAATACATGATCTGTGAGAGCAGAAACTTTTCTGATTTGCTTTTACGCATAGTCTGTCTTTCCTGCCTGCATTTTCATCTTTATTACGTGTGCCTGCTTTGTTTTTTCTTTTTAAAAATGTGGTAAGCTTCACCCACCAGTTTATTATACCAGCTGTATAAGGAGCAACTAACACTGAAGACATATATGCATAGAATTCTCATGCCCAACTAACTTTTATTTAAAGGAATCTTTAATTTGGCCATAGTTTAATTCTCTAAACAATGTTATGGTAGTTGACCACATTTTGAAATTACCTTTGTCTTGTCTGGTAGTTGAAGGGCATGAAAAATTTCCCTCCACTTCCTTACCCTCTCCCAGGGGTCATTTTCCCCTCTCTTTTCTCTGCTGTGCTTGCCCTCTGACCCTGCCTAACTCTGCT
>NW_007740630.1:11311-11866 GCF_000696425.1 Galeopterus variegatus | reverse complement strand
GCAACTAACACTGAAGACATATATGCATAGAATTCTCATGCCCAACTAACTTTTATTTAAAGGAATCTTTAATTTGGCCATAGTTTAATTCTCTAAACAATGTTATGGTAGTTGACCACATTTTGAAATTACCTTTGTCTTGTCTGGTAGTTGAAGGGCATGAAAAATTTCCCTCCACTTCCTTACCCTCTCCCAGGGGTCATTTTCCCCTCTCTTTTCTCTGCTGTGCTTGCCCTCTGACCCTGCCTAACTCTGCTGTTTCCACAGACTTCTGAATCTAATTAATGTCTTAGTGGCTATATAAGTGAATTATGTAGGCAGGAGGATGTTGGAAACGTTGACGAAAGTGCATTCCATAGGGAAAACCTGGTTTTGTTAAAAAAAAAGAAATGAACATATCCAGGGGATAGAATGTCAGTAAAGTATAAAACCTCAGTAATGTTTCTTACACTCAATAAATATCTGTTGCAGATTAAATCTTAGGAGCATCTCTTTTGACATCTGGGCAATAATCAGCCATTATGGAAGATGACTGAGGGGACAGATTGTCCAAAT
>NW_007740630.1:10414-10719 GCF_000696425.1 Galeopterus variegatus | reverse complement strand
TTCGCTGGAACCGGAGAGAACAGTGTCGTTAGAGACAATGCTGGGGCAGATGGAGTAGGGGCTGGGGGAGCTCCATGGTGCTCCCATCACCTTCCGGCAAAACCACCTGCAGAGCTGGCTTTTGGCCCGACATATTTTCCTAGGGGAATGGCAGGATTATAAAAAGAGGGATAATCCTACGTGCTCACAACTGTAGCCGTATCTTCAGAATAAGTCATGAATTAATAAAGCCATGTAAGGTTTCTCTTCTCTCAATCCATATCTAAAAGGAGATCTTAGATGCCACAGATTTGCTTCTGGGTCTG
>NW_007740630.1:5801-6263 GCF_000696425.1 Galeopterus variegatus | reverse complement strand
GCCAGAGGATACTGTCAGAAAGCCCAAGGCAGAGACGGTCCCTATGCCCCATGTTTCCATGGAAACATAGGAGGAGTGATGACAGCCAGCACAGCCACACCATCTGCTCCAGACCTGGTGAATGATAAAAAAAAAAAAAAGAAAGAAAAACTAAAAAAGAAAGGCACTTTTGGATCCCAGGCTAGAACCACTCTGAGATACCTGTGGAGAGAGAGGGAAAGGCCTGAAGACATTAGAGCTACTGGGTGGATTTAAACTCCATGCTGTCCTGGGGCTTGACATATTAGCATGTAATTCACAAGCAGAAAGCCTAGAGGGTTTATCCTGCAATCCCTAGATACAGTTACAAACACGCGAGGAGCCTCTAGAAGGAGAAGCAGACTGAGTAATGTGTCTGCAGTTTCGCTGGAACCGGAGAGAACAGTGTCGTTAGAGACAATGCTGGGGCAGATGGAGTAGGGG
>NW_007740630.1:2427-2750 GCF_000696425.1 Galeopterus variegatus | reverse complement strand
GGGCAGGTCCTGTTGGAGGAGGCTTCCTCCGCGCTTGCTTCCCCTTTATTTCACTTAACTTACTGACTCCAGATATTGCAAACGATTTGTTTACGGCGCTGCTGCAGGCTGCACAGTTAACTCTCACCGCGCCCGGGGCGGCCAGGGAATTTCCCAGCGCCCACCCCCGCTCTGCCGCCTGCACACCGCCCGCGGGAGCGCCGAGCGGGGTCGAGTGGATTGCGGGCCGCAGGACAAGTGCGTGCCGCCGGGGCAGGAGCGGGTGGGGCCGGCGAGGGCGACAGGCAGAGGGCTGCGGCAGGCCGGGCGAGGCTCGGCATCCC
>NW_007740630.1:0-539 GCF_000696425.1 Galeopterus variegatus | reverse complement strand
ACGGAGACTCATTTCCTCGAGGTACACAATTCCTCTGGCCCTTTCTTCACACCTCACCACATTTCTTCTGCTCCCGTCCGCGCCCCTACGCCCCGTGGTGTATCCCTTTCTGCCACGCTCACAGCTCGCAGTCTGGGGAGCACTCCAGGCTCTGCAGTTCTCCGGGATCTCACATTGAGGAGCTGCTATAGGTAAATCGCTGCTAGAAGCAGTTTAATTCCAGTTGCGGGTGTCTTAAAAATCCCATTGGCTGTTTCAACATCCCTCTTATGCCCCCTTCTCCTCCCTCCCCCACACCCCAACTATTTCTTAAATGTTTCCAACCAGCCCTATTCAGGTGGTAAAATTACTGCCTGCATATTCCTGGAGGAACTTGTGTTATGTTTAATATTTACGGGGGTGAACATCTGCTGGAACAAGCACATTAACTGCATTCTGTTCTGCCTTTGGTAATCGCTTGTTGTAGAACTGAGCTTTTTTTTTTTTTTTTTTGCTTTTTTCAGTAAAGAGTTCACGAGTGTCTAAAACTGCAAGTGGTG
>NW_007740629.1:28601-29829 GCF_000696425.1 Galeopterus variegatus | reverse complement strand
TTTCCTATATCTCAGTTGGGGATTTTGTTAGGGGTTTTACACTATGCCACCTGTATTAGTCTGTTTGTGTTGTTTATAACAAGATACCTGGAATTGGGTAATTTAAGAAAGAAAACAAAGTTTATTGCTTACAATTTTGGAGGTTGCTAAGCCCAATGGCCAGGAAACACAGCTGGTATGTCTTGATGGTGGTGACAGTGATGGCAGGGTATCACATTGTGAAATGGTGGAGCAGAGAGTGGAGAGAGGGAGGGAGAGGAAGAGGGGGAGAGAGAAGGGGAGGGGGTGGGGGAGACTCCCCTCTCTCTTGTTTTGAAGCCCTCAGAGCCACACCCCGGATCACCATTATTAATCCATTCACTATGGCATGGCCCTGCAATCCAATCACCTCTTCAAGGCTGCATCTTTCAATTACCGTAATAGGATTTCCCACCCTCTTAACAGTCATAGTGGGGACCAAGTTTCTGACATATAAAACTTGGGGGACACAATTCAAGCTTCAGTGAATTTTGAGGGGACATAGTTCAATCCACTGCACCACCATAGCTGGCAATGACTGGATCCCCCAAAGAGGCTCTTTTCTAAGCACAAGCTCTTGCTCCCCAATTGCTAAGATATGCTATAATTGGTGACTTTGAAAGTTCACTATTTGGCAGAAGGAGAAATNCTGGAAGGCTTTTGGAAGGCAATAGTTCACCAAAGCCAATGCTGCTCCTTCTCAGGGAGCTGAAAATTTCCCCAGATCCTCCTCATTGACCTATGAGAGGGCCACGGTGAATTCTGTGAGCTGACATATATGTCAGTCTATAAGGTACACCCACCTCAGCCCACACCTACCAAACACCGAGACCAAGAATGCAGCTGAAACCCAGACACCTCTGAAGCACATTGCAACACAGAATTGGAGCATGGGGGCTGGGGAAGGAGGAGAGAAGAAAGAAAGATCGCAGCTACTACAGACACTTTGTAGTAAGAGAGACCCGAGATGACAACCTCCCTTGCCTGCCACTTTCTTGCTATATAACTTGGGCAAATCACATAACCTTGATGGGTCTTGTGTTTTATTTTGTTTGCTAAATGGGGGCAATAATAATTACTTTCCATTACTGTTAGGAGGACTAAAATAAATGATTCATGGAAAGCTTTTAGCATAGTGCCTCACGTATCGTAAGTGTGCATTAGCTTAAAAGTTAAGTTAAAAAATTGTTAGTGAACTCTCCACTTCTGG
>NW_007740629.1:3016-28464 GCF_000696425.1 Galeopterus variegatus | reverse complement strand
ATATCATCAGTCAGTCTAACAACATGCATGTTTAACAAGTAACTGTTATTCTAATTAGAGTCAGCTAGCTTAGTGTGTGTGTGTGTGTGTGTGTGTGTGTGTGTGTGTGTACATTAACCTTGAAATCAAAAGAGCAAACATAAGCTCTTTTAGGCACATAACAAAGCTCCATAAGTGTTGTTTGGTTGTTCTCAAAGTCCCTAATAAAAGCAGCAGTTAGATAATAAACAGCATCCAAACTTGAAAGCAGAAGAAAGCAGAAATATTTCTGCAGTCTGGTGTTGCCTGAGTGCAGTTCGAGGAACCTGGGTTAACGGATTTTGGGGTCCTTGATGGAGTTCTAGAAACAGGATGTAAAGGAGGGTGTTGATGAATGTTCGACTGCCTAGTGCAGCAGCAGCCGGCCAGTACTGAGCTGAACCATTAGTGATAATAACAAAGAAAAGAAGTAAGATCTGGAAGCCATGAGCTGGGCATGACCCATCCTCACCTGAAGTCCATGTTGCTAGTGCCTTCCTCCTTTGTTTAGTGCTTCTCTGTGACCCGCTGATCCAGAGGACACCTGGGTTCTGGTTCACCCCCACTACATGTGGGACTCTGGAAAGTCTCTTTTCCTCTCTGGGCTTCAATGATCTTGTCTTTTTTCCCTTTCAGTAAAGAGCCATGCAGCATGTGTCCATAAGCAAAGCAACCCAGTTGAGATGGGGTCACTTTCAGTATCGCTATGTCTTATTCTCCCTCCTTAGAGTCTCCTCTTTCCTCTTGCCCTTGACAAAGCAATAGAACTCTGACAGTAGAATTTCCTGGGATTTTTTTTTTTGCAGAGCTAGGGAACCAGCCTTTTTCTCTGAGCTTCTGATCCAGCACTAGGTCTCGCTGGTGGTTCTTCTTATATTCACTGCCACAACATCATGCCTTAATTAGTTCCTGAGGTGACTCTCCAGGGGATAGTGGTTTATCTTCTAGTGACTTCCTAGCAAGGCATCTAATATATTTGAAGATTTCTCTTTAATTTCAAACTTCCAAAGCCTGATACCATGTCCTGCAATCCCTCAGCAGGGTCTGATGGGGCTGGCTCCTAGTCTTGCCTTCTTCCTGCCTTGTAGCAAAATGAAGGTATTTCTTTGAAGGTTTCCTATATCTCAGTTGGGGATTTTGTTAGGGGTTTTACACTATGCCACCTGTATTAGTCTGTTTGTGTTGTTTATAACAAGATACCTGGAATTGGGTAATTTAAGAAAGAAAACAAAGTTTATTGCTTACAATTTTGGAGGTTGCTAAGCCCAATGGCCAGGAAACACAGCTGGTATGTCTTGATGGTGGTGACAGTGATGGCAGGGTATCACATTGTGAAATGGTGGAGCAGAGAGTGGAGAGAGGGAGGGAGAGGAAGAGGGGGAGAGAGAAGGGGAGGGGGTGGGGGAGACTCCCCTCTCTCTTGTTTTGAAGCCCTCAGAGCCACACCCCGGATCACCATTATTAATCCATTCACTATGGCATGGCCCTGCAATCCAATCACCTCTTCAAGGCTGCATCTTTCAATTACCGTAATAGGATTTCCCACCCTCTTAACAGTCATAGTGGGGACCAAGTTTCTGACATATAAAACTTGGGGGACACAATTCAAGCTTCAGTGAATTTTGAGGGGACATAGTTCAATCCACTGCACCACCATAGCTGGCTATGACTGGATCCCCCAAAGAGGCTGTTTTATATGCACAAGCTCTTGCTCCCCATTGCTAAGATATGCTGTAATTGGTGACTTTGAAAGTTCACTATTTGGCAGAAGGAGAAATGGTGCAAGTGGGGAATCATGAGGGGAAATGTTGGAGAGGCAGGTGTGAGCAGGTGTGAGCAGATTGTGAACAAACTTCTACCAGGCAAACTGAGCAAATTCTTGATGGTGACCAACCCCTACACCAGATCATTGGTTCTCAAACTTCAGTGTGCATAAGAATTACCCAGGGAATTTGTTTAAAATGTGAATATTAGTGTCTACTACCAGTGATTCTGATGCAGTGCATCTGCCACGGGGAGGAGACATCTACATTTTTATGGTTAATCTGCAAAAATTATATCTAGAGACATAAACTATGGTAAAATAGACATGTTCTTGAAGAGCATGATTTCTCCAAAGCCTCATCACTGTCTTCCTTCCTCACAGGAGACCTGAGATAGTCTGGGTGAGTTTAATGTTTCCCTGTCCTATAAATAAGATAAAGAAATACAGAGAGGACGATGAAGTTTCTTGGTGGCAGAACAATGACTTGAACCATGTCAATGCTCTGCTGACTAAGCCTGTTCAGAAGATGGCACAAGATAAGAGGACTGCAGGGCAGGTTCTCAAACTTTGCTGTACATTGGAATCACCTGGGGAGTTTTTAAAATCCTGAGGCTAAGATTGTACCCCTTAACAATTAAATCAGAATATCTGAGTATAGGAGCCAGACACTTGTAGTTTTTTAAATCCCCAGGTGATTACAATGTGCAGCAAGGTTTGAGAACTACTGCCAGAAGCATCCTTCTTTGCAAATCCCTACGCTTCCTCAGATGTCTTAGGTAGATGTTCCAGGGTGGAAAATAGGTTTACTGCTCTCATAAATTTAGAGATCACTGCATACCATATTCTCCACGTGGAAAATCATATTGCATATCAGCATATTAAAAGATATAAAAATTGCTATAATTAAGAAACCTCATAAACTTTCTCTAACCCAAAATTTCCCAAAATTATTTGACCACAGAACCTCTTTTTCATTAGCATCTTGCAGAACTAGAGTTCCTAGGGAAAGATGCCCCTTAGGCAGTACTGCTCTACAGAGGCTCAGAAATTTCCCAAATGCCGAACAGTAAAGCAGTAATCATTTCAGGAAGCAGCATCTCCTGATGACTCATCCCAGGATCTGGCTCCTTTGTCTTTATTAGACTGTCTCCCCCAAGAGCAATCATTCCTACTGGGAAAGGAATTAAGAGGGAGACTGGGGGGAAACAACATCCTTCCGGATGGATCCCTCAGGAGCTATGGAGGAAGAAACCACCTGATTCTTTAAGAAATACTTTCCCTTCAGTTGTGAGGAGGTTCCAATGGCTGAGCCCTTGAAGTTCTATTTTATAAACAATAGTGACACCACACCACCCCGACCCTGAGTGATATGAGCTGCTGAGGTCATAAACTTTCAAGAAGCAATGATAGGATTTAAAACCACTGTCAGAATGATTAAGAGTGTCCAGTCCCAGAAAAGTAAAATGAACCTCAAAAAGTATAGATCAAAATCCATACCTTGTGAGTATTGGAGCCTATAACACTAAAGTAAAAGAAGTTTAGAGGGTTTTTTTCCCCTAGGACCAGCAGATCTGACCAAAATTTGGAAGAAAATTCCAACAGGATAAGAACAGTAAAGACTACTTTAGCTGCTTACTATGTGCAGGTTTACTCTTATAAGGCAGACAGATGATAAATAGATTATAGATAGGTAGATAGACAGATGTTAAATTAGTTCATTTAATCTACATAACAATCCTGTGAGTTAGGTATTATTATTCTTATCCCCACTTTAAGGAGATGAGAAAGCTTAGACACAGAGTTGAAGTGGATCACTAACAGGTCTACAGTAAGTGGCAGAGCTATGATTTGAACCCAAGCAATCTAACTCCAGAACGCACACTCTTAACTCCTATATTATGTTGCAAACCCTCATGAAGATGTTTCTGAACTCCACATTTGGGAATAGCTGAAAGTTTGTTTTTTTTTTTCTTCTATGTCTGTATTTTCCTTCTAGCATTTTAGAAGAAGGGGACTTGGCTTAGAGATGGGACCTAAGTTGTAGGGTTAGCAGATGGTGGTGAGAAATTCTTGGGGCACCCAGCCAGGCCCTCACTCCTCCTATGAAGCATCACTCACAGCTACTGGTGAAAAGGTGGACTCAGCATCCATCTAGCCCCATGTACTGCACCTTTCTAGCCATACCTAACTGGACAAGGAGAAGACCCGATCCAAGTTCGTTGCAAGGGTTAACCCTCTCTTCTTCCAAAAAGTCTTTTCTTGAACTACTTTAGTTTTTTATTATTAAAAAATTTTTTTTCCATAAACTTTTTATTTTAAATTTATTTTTATTTATGGGGTACAGAGTTGACTATCAGTTCCGTGTACAGTATGTGATGATCAAATCAGTATCATTAACATGTTCATCATTAAAAATCATAATTACTTTTTGTGTTCCTTACCCAATTACTCCCTGTTTCCCCCTTTCTTCCTCCCCCTTTCCCACCTCTAGTAACTACAGGTCTGTTCTCTCCTTCTGAAAGTTCAACATTTTATTATGGTCTTTCTTTGTTTCTTAGCTCCCACTCATGAATGAGAAAATGTGGTATTTTTCTTTCCATGACTCTTATTTCACTTAACACAATTTTCTCCAAACTCATCCATGTTGCTGTAAATGGCAAAATTTCATTCTTTTTCATGGTTGAGTAGAATTCCATTGTGTATGTATAACAATGTCTGTACTAATATACCTAATACATAATACAAAATGTCTGTACTAATTTACAGTCCATCAACAGTGGAGAAGGGTTCTCGGACTACTTTAAGTGGATATCTGTTTCACATAGCAAAGAAGTCATGGCTTGTGGCCTGGAGGAGGTCCTAGGAAGGAGGTAAGGATGACCTGTCTTCAACTCTCACCCTGGGATCCATCTTCACTATCTTCCCCCATCCAGACTTGGGTGGATCTCATGCCAATCCAAGGCTGAGGAGTACCTAGTACCTAAAATTTGCTTTGGAAGGACTTTAGAAGGACTTATCCTGCTGCAAAAGTTCCCTTCTCAATTCATTATTGGTATCCCTGCTCTCATTTTACATATTCTAGAACTGCAAAATTTTTATAGGATCTCCTAAGATGTTAGAAATAAAGGGGGTATTAGAGGTCAAATGACCGAGGCTTTCTAATTCACAGGCAAACAGGCTGAGGCCCCCCAATACGAACAGCATTAGTGGTTGAATCAGTGAGTTTGATTCCCAGTCCATGACTTTTTCTGTGTGTGTGTGTGTGTGTGTGTGTGTGTGTGACTGGTCAGTGAGGGGATCTGAATCTTTGATCTTGAGGTTACAATAACACTCTCTAACCAAGTGAGATAACCAGCCAGCCCCACAGTCCATGACTGGTTAACAAAACTGATTAACCAGCACTTTACTCAGTGGTTGCTTAATGCTCTCAAGTACAGGAGAGGCCCCAAATAAAGATGACCAGATAATCAAATAAATTTATCTTTATTCAGTTTTATGCATATCTGCACTTCTTATCCCCCCAAATCCCTTCACAGGTGTGCAGTCCTGAGATGAATTTCTTCTATTGCTTCCATTATAAGGTTTCTTAAAGTTTTCACAAAACCTCCATATCTGAACTTCCCAGAATAATGAAGCCAGAAGTAACTTAGGAGTCCAGTCCAACCCTTCACTTTATAGGTCTGAAGGGGGAATGACTTAGAGTCCCTGGGTTTCTTAATAAAAACTTAGTTGCAAGTGACAGAAGCCCAACATAACATGGCTTGAACACATAGATGAATCCACTATAAGATTCTCAAAGCCATGAGGAGGGCAGGCAAGGACGTAGCTAAATGTCAGGGACAGCTAGGATTAGCAACTCACAGGACACCAAGAGTTTCTCTATTGTCCATAATTGTTTCTGAATATCAGCCTTATTTTCTTCCTAAACCTACTTCTTCCACAAAGCAGAAAAAAACAAAATGCCTACTGGTGGTTTCCACACTTCACATGTCCCTGCTCTTCCAATGTAAAGGTGATTCTAGTCACTTTTTCTGGTGCCAAGTTAAAACAACAAGTCCCAAGGAAGACCTGAGATGTCATTTGGCCAAGGGATGGGGTACCCACTGTTGGTCAGTTGCCAACTGAAGACCTGAAAGATGGGTTCTACAGGGAGATGGAAGTATTCCTGTGAACCACATGGTTAAAGAAAGCAGCCTTTACCAGGTGAGAAGGAATGCTGTTCTGGGAACACAAAAGAATAACAGATCTTTACCAAACTAAGGTAAGGAGAATCAGAGAACTTTCCGCTGTACCTGTGCTTGAATGAATCCCAAGGAGGAGGTGGCTGAGGAGTGACCCAGAGAGGCAATAGATGGTAGAGCTGAAAGCAGAAGTACCGTGGTGCCTAAACAGTTTATGTTTACATCCTCTCTGCTTCAACAAGGCAATGGAAAGACAGCAACTGTTTGTAATTTCTTTAAGCTTTATGCCTGACCCCTAGGGCCAATGTAAAGTATGGGAAGTTTGTCAGTTTGTCTCCAACCACTCCATCTTCCCTGGCCTTGTCACCTATCCCAAAACTTCTCAGTTGCCTGGTGTTTACTCTCCACACTAACCCACGCTCGGAGAGAGCTCGGAGACAGTCCCCTTCTGAAGGAAGTGGCTGGCAAAGCTTAATGTGCGATCATTTCTCAAATAATTTACATTTTAACAGGATTAAAGCCCAGATTTCTCTTATTTAAGCTTCTTCCTGATTTTGCAAATGTGGAAATTGAGATACAGAATAAAGGAATTCCTTTATGGAAGGACACACAGTTGGTTAGAGGTAATCACCACCCAATATTCTTTATATCATATCCTACAGTCTCCATAAAGGATCAAGCAGATTAATTTTAAGCAAAGGAACTGGAAAGAAAGAAAGAAAGAAAATAAGAAAGAAAAAGGATTAAAGAGGGACTTAGGCTCCTTCTTGGCACCTCAGAAATCATTCCATTTTGCCCACTTCTGCTACAACCAGATTAAAGTAGTATCTACCAACTTGCACTGTCCCTCAAAGTGCTGTGACTTTTCTTCTCCCATCTCTTGTACCGAGTAGTGTGGTCCTCAGAACACCTCATTCACATCTTGGTCAAAAGAAGGTAGAAGGGACTCCGGAGGCCCACCAGAAGAGTCATGCTACTAAGTTCCCTCTTTGACAGCTTCTTAGGGACCTGGTTCCTGGTGGAATTCATGCCTGACCCCAGGGCCAATATAAAGTATGGAAAGCTTGAATTCCTAGTGGAATTCTCTTTGGAAGGGCATCATGTGTTGTCAGACACTTGAGAAGGGTAACAGGAAGAGCCAAGCTGAGGGCCGGGCATGACCAGGCAGGGTGCATGTAGGGTGTTATACCTGCCATCCCCTTATGGAGCTTATGCCCAAGGTTTCTCTTTAGAAGACCTTTGTATTCTCCTTTAAGGTATTATAGCCACATTTAAAACCTTCCAGTACATTGTGTTTCCTGGTCTGAATAGCCTGCTTTTCCCTGAGCATATATAACTAAAAGTGGATTTTTAAAGCTTTATTGAGATATAATTGATACACAAAAAATTGCACAAACCTAATGTATACATTTTGATGAGTTGGTACATATATATATACCCATGATACCACCCCCACAATTGGGGGACTAAACATATTCGTTACCTCCAAAAATTTTCTTATGTTCTTTGGTGGATTTTCCTTTGTGTGTGTGTTGTGCATGTGTTTTGTTTATATTTTGTTTTGCTTTGGTGGCAAAAACACTTAACATGAGATCTATCCTCTTAAAACATTTTAAAGTGCACAATATCAGATACTTAGTTTGTGAATATTATCTCCCATTCCATAGGTTGCCTTTTCACTCTGTTGATTGTTTGCTTTAAACAAAAGAAGTTTTTAAATTTGATATAGTCCCACATGTCTATTTTTGCTTTTGATGACCATACTTTTGGGGTCATATTCAAGAAATCAATGCCAAGACCAAAGTCATGAATATTTCCCTTTACATTTTCTTCTAGAAGTTTTACAGTTTTAGGCCTTATATTTAAGTCTTTAAACCATTTTGAGTTGATTTTCGTCTATGACATAAGATAATGGTCTGATTTCATTCTTTTGAATGTGGATATCTAGTCTTCCCAGAGAAGAGACTATATTGTTGAAGGGACTACATCTTTATTGTTAACTATGTGCACCATATTGTGCAGCAGATCTCTAGAACTCATTTGTCTTGCCCAAGTGAAACTTTAGACCTATTGTACAACATTTCACCGTTTTCTCCTCTCCTCAGCCCTTGGCAACCACTTTAGATATCTCTTATAAGTGGAATTATGCAGTATTGCCCTTCTGTGATTGGATTATTTCCCATACTATGATGTTCTCAAGTATCATCTATGTTGTTGCATCTAGCAGCATTTCCTTTTTTTTAGGGCTGTATAATATTCCATTGTATGTATATACCATATTTTCTTTATCCCTCCATCTACTGATGGACATTTAGGTTTTTCCTGAATCTCGGCTATTGTGAATAATGCTGCAATCAACATGGGAGTGCAGATATTTCTTTAAGATTTTGATTTCAATTCTTTTGGATAAATACCCAAATATCTACTTCCCTTCTCCTTGACTCATTCTTCCCTAGTCCTACCTACTTATTATTCCTTGAGAATGCCAAAACTGTTCCCACATTTAAACCCACTCTTCCCTTTTCTTGGCATGTGTCCCCAGATCTTCTCATGGCTCACTCCCATGTTTTATGTAATTCTTTGCTCAAATACCTAAGAGAGCTTTTTCTCAATTCTCGAACCTCACCTCCTAAAATAGCCATTCCACTCTGCATTATTATCTATTGCCTAATCCTGTTTCACATTTTGTTGTAGACATTCTTACCATCTCATACATATCAATCTATTTATTTATATGTTCATTGTCCATCTCATGCACTATGAAGTAAGAGCCAAGAAAGCAATGACACCACTTTATCTTCTTTGACTCTCACTATGTACTCAAAAATTTTTTCTTTAGTGAATAAGCAAGTAAATATTTGCTTGTACTTTATACATTAGGTTTTACAAGTTATTCCTACCTGATGTACAGATGTTTTTGTCCTTTCTAGTCACTCTTCTTGCAAAAGTGCTAGCTACAATTAGATGGCAGCTGCTTCTGTTAACTTATTCAGAAAACCACAAATGGACTTTTCTTAGGTACAAAAGAACAAGAATAGAATACAATTCAGTTGACTGTGCTTTGTACAAAATCTTTACGCTTTCTTAATCTAATGACATTAGTTGTTGACCAAATATTTTCTTTGTTTATCACGTCTTGAACATCACGTAAAATTATTTTTAAGTCATTTTCTTTTTTTAGTTTGAAAGCACATTGAGGTCACGGACTGTTAATTATTCATTCTTTCAGTCTCAGGGCCAGACTCAAAGCTTGGTAAATAGAAAGTTCTCAATACATGTTAGTTGAAAATGACAAACTGGAGAATGATTCAGGGAAATACAAGCATCTAGGTATAGATTTATGCATTTGCACTGTGAATACTTGTCAAGATCTTTACAAAAGTTTTGTGACTCTATTTTCTGAATCAGTTGTCTTCTGTGTAACAACCCTAATCCTAATTCACCTTCTCAGGCAAACTCCCAATTTGCATACAAGTCTATTTCTGGCCAAATAAACCTTCCCGTTACTCACTGCAGATTAGCTCTACCTTTCAGCCTCCTGTGGAACCTACAAGCCAGAGGTAATAGAGGGCCAGGATAAGCCCACAGTGATGGAGACTAAGTTAAACCAAATGGCCTGGGTCTAACCCTGATGGTTCCTACCCTATCAAATGTGGGCTAGATGTAATCAGAACAAGGGGTGGGGTAAATTACAGATCCACCCAATTGATGTTTATATACCGAGAAGATCCTGGTACCATGTTAAGCACGATGGTTTAATAGGTAAGATAGTTTATTTGCCTTAAAACTGAAAAAAAAAAGCTTTCTTTTTCTCCCTAAAATTGCAGTCATTGTAAAATGTTAAAGCCATACAGGATGCAACATGAATCATGCTATCCCATGACTCAAACAGAGCCACTGTTCTGGTTATATACTCCACATTATATGGGCTTACTAACAATAATTTTGTGGCTGTTTGTTAGTTTCTGGGCTTGGCTAGGCAGTTTTCACCTGGGGTCTCATGTGCTTGCCATCAGGGCTGGAGGCTTACTCACATGTTGGGTGACTGGTTGGAGAGACTCAAAGAGGCATGGGCTGGAACAGCTGGGGCTCTCTGGATGTCTCCCTCTAATTCTGTGTGGTTTCTCCATGTGGTCTCCCCAGCATGGTGGCTTCAGGGTAGTGGGACTTCTTAGATGGCAACTCAGGGTTCCAGAGGTGCATGTCCCAAGAGAGAGCTCCAGGTGGAAGCTTGTCTTAGTCTGTTTGGGATGCTATAACAAATTACCATAGACTGGATAGCTTAAACAACAAACAATGATTTCTCCCAGTTTTGGAGGCTTGAAATCTATTATCAGAGTGTCAGACAGCATGGTTGGGTTCGCATGAGGGCCCTCTTCTGGGTTGCAGATTGCCAATTTCTTGTTGCATCCTCACATGGCAGAAAGAGTTAGAGAGCTCTCTGGGGCCTCTTTTACAGGGGCACGAATGATTCATGAGAGCTCCATTCTCATGACCTAATCACTCCCCAAAGGTCCCACTTCCTACTACCATCACATTGGGGGTTAGGATTTCATCATATGACTTTTGTGGGACACAAACTTTCAGTCCATAACAAAGCTGTATTTGTTCTTTTAAGACAGTCTCAGAAATCATGGCAACAACACTTCTGAGATACTATATTAGTCAAAGCAGCCTCCAAAGCCCTCCAGGTTCAAGGAAGATGGGCGTAGACTCCACCTCTTGATGGGGAAGTGGCAAGGTTCGTCAAGAACATGTGGGCTGGATAACATTGTGGCCATTTTTGGGAAATACAATCTTCCACAAGCACTGTTAATATTTTGTTGACTCTTCTCTCAGGCATCTCCTTCTGCATATTCTGTTCTACATTAATTTTTTAATGATCCATGCTATTGTAAAACCTTTGTTCATATTAGAATATTTTCTATATTATGGAGAAAAACTGAGGTTAGTAATGTGGCTCATCATACAGTGAGTTAGCTGCAGAGTTGGGCCAGAACCCAAGTCTGCTGAGTACAAATCTGGGGCTCTTTCTACCACTGCATGTGAAATAAAGAAAGCAGATCTCTGTGATGTTCCGTGTTGGAGCTGTGGGTGGAACAGGGCAGATGTGGAGGTACTTGAGGAAGGCAGGACTGTTAAGAGGCTTGTTCAGTAACCAGTATAAAAAAGATGGGTTTTACATTCATAATGAAAACTCAAATGAAGCATTAAAGTTTAAGAGATACCATGGAGAAATGCAGGTGGCTGATTGTATATATTCTCTTAAAGGGGTTAGATGATTCTAAGTTCAGAGAAGAATGAACATCAGCTTAGACTGGAGAAAAATACTTAGTTTGGTAGGTCAGGTGGGTTAAAGTTGAAGGCCAGAAAAAGAATGGGGGTAGTTAAAAGAAAAAAGGAACATTTTATTTTGACTGTCTACTGCTAGGCACTACCATAGTTGTTTAGTATACATATCCATTTAGCCACTAATAGCTTTGGGAGGCTGGTATTATTATTCCCATTTTACAGATGAGAAGGATGAGCTTCAATATTAATAATTTTCCTTAGATCACACAGGTGGATAACCTTGCTGAAAAGCCAGGATTTAGAATCAGATCTTTTCTTTACACTAGACTACAGATATAAGAGAAATTAGAATAAACAATTTGTATAGCTTGCTCCAGAGCTGTAAATAACTAAAAAGAGAATTTGGACAGAAGAAAAGAACCCTCTTTGGGGTAGCTACAGAGTATTTTAAAGATGGATGTCTGAAAGACATCTTCCTCAGCTGGAAGACACCAATATTCACAAAATCCCAGAACTCATGTGGTTCACTGATTCTTTAGCACATCAGGGTCTCCTGAAGGGCATTTTCAAACTACTTGTGACTGATTCCCTCACTGGAGAGGCTGGGTTGGTAGATTCCGGCTAGGATTTGGGAGGCAAGCAGTAAAATCTGGTTTATAGCCTTTTTTTAGCTTCAGGAAAGCTTGGGGGATTGAACCTTGGTCAAATCCCCCTTGCAACTAATCTCCGTAATTGATGAGTAACCTATATTTGTTGAGATGCAGCTGTACCAGAAAAGGGGTGCTAGTCACACACCTGGAGGGGGCTATGTGATTGTCAAGACGCAATGCCTGTGGAAACTCAGAGCTGAAGTTTTCCTCACTGAGGTGGCCCACATCCGCTCAGTGCTCTCTCTTGACCATGCACATCCCAAGTGTGGAATGTGGGATATTTAGAAGGCATGCCTGGGAGTCATGAGACCTCCACTGTACTGTGTCACTCTGCATGCTCAATAAAATTGACTCTGGGTGATTTCATGACTTTGCCCATCTGAACCTAAGACCACTACAGCTGGTCAAGCAGAAAAGCCCTTTCAGGGTGTGAAGATGTGAATTTTGAAAAAGTTACCCCAGATCATTCTGATGTACACCCTCAGTTGGAAACAACTGTTCTAGACCAATGGCCTCTTTTTGTACATGAGAAAATAGGTTCAAGAAGATGAGCTGACATGCAAAAGCCTTCATAATAATTTTGAGACAGAGTCAAGACTGCAACATATCTTCTACACACATGCTCTGCGGTTTTCTATTGAAATAATTGAAGTTACCTGGAGCCATATTTCTCAAATTTATTCTGTACAACACTAGTCCCATGAACCACTCTAATAAATCAGGTTCCGTATAGTAGAATAAGTCTAATTGCCGCATACCATATTACCCTCTCAAAGATTTCCGCTATACTAAAGGCTCTACTTAATATATTTGGCTCAATCTACTTAATATATTTGGCTTCATTTAACTCAGAGTTGCCCAAAATTATTTGAACATGGGAACCTCCATTTTTACAGCTATTAAATGTCTCATTGAATAGTACCTTGACAAAACAAACTTTCAGAATATCTGACCTAGAGAAATATAGATCAAATAAAGGAATTAGTAATAACTGTCTTCAAAGCTGCACAAACTAGACTGTAGACACTACATGCACTTGTTATTGTCTAAGTTATAAACAATTTGCACCAAAATTTGTAGTAATGTAGATTGTAATTAAGATTGTGTTATCGTTGTGACTTGCTTTGGGAGTTAGGGGTTTTCTTTCCTGGACCACGGCTATATGAAAAAGCCCCAAGCCCTTAGAGGTTGGAACAGGTTTTGCATGGTAGAATAAGTCTAATTGCTGCATACCATATTACCCTGTCAAAGATTTCCACTATACTAAAGGCTCTGAGAAGTTGTCTACTTAATATATTTGGCTTCATTTAACTCAGAGTTGCCCAAAATTATTTGAACATGGGAACCTCCATTTTTACAGCTATTAAATGTCTCATTGAATAGTACCTTGACAAAACAAACTTTCAGAATATCTGACCTAGAGAAATATAGATCAAATAAAGGAATCAGTAATAACTGTCTTCAAAGCTGCACAAACTAGACTGTAGACACTACATGCACTTGTTATTGTCTAAGTTATAAGCAATTTGCACCAAAATTTGTAGTAATGTAGATTGTAATTAAGATTGTGTTATCGTTGTGACTTGCTTTGGGAGTTAGGGGTTTTCTTTCCTAGACCAGGGCTATATGAAAAAGCCCCAAGCCCTTAGAGGTTGGAATTGGAAGCAGATATCTGAAAGTTAATCAAAAGCTGAACCATCACAACTGTGTCACAAACTCTAGGTTGAATCATCCATTTGATTATCGGGATTAAAGGAATTCAGATGCCCTGGACATCAAAGAAAAGAACATTTCCTATTGATGAGCTTTCTCAGGGCACCTTTCATGTCCTTGTTCCTCAGGGTATAGATGAAGGGGTTCATCATGGGTGTCACCACGGTGAATAGTACTGCACCAATCTTATCTCTGTGGTCAGTGTGAGTGGATGAGGGGAAGAAGTAAACCCCTACAATGGTCCCGTAGAAGAGCAGCACAACCGTCAGGTGTGAGCCACAGGTGGAGAAAGCTTTCCACTTTCCCTCTGTGGATGAGATTCTCAGGACAGCTTTGACGATGCAGACATAGGAGAAGGGGGTGAGGGAGAAGGGAAATGTGATTACCAATAAGCCCAAAATAAATAATACGAGCTCATTGATCATGGTGTCTGAGCAGGATAGTTTGAGCAGAGGAGCCAGGTCGCAGAAGAAGTGTGGGAGAGTGTTGCTGTCACAGAAGAGCAATCGAATGAGCAGAAGGGTGTGTGTCAGAGCCACCATATTACTGAAGACCCATGGGATCACTGTGAGCAGGATGCAGAGCCTGGGCTGCATGATGGACGCATAGTTCAGAGGGTGGCAGATAGCCACAAAGCGATCATAGGCCATGACCCCCAAGAGGAAATTGTCGATGACAACAAACACAATAGAAAAATACATCTGTGCGATGCAGCTCTCATAGGAGATGGATTGACTGTTGGTCTGAATATTTATCAGCATTTTGGGGATTGAGGTGGAAATGGAGGAAATATCGGCAAAGGAAAGGTTGGCAAGGAAGAGATACATGGGAGTGTGAAGGTAAGTATCCAAGCCAATGGCTAGAATGATGAGCCCATTCCCAACCACAGTGACAAGGTACATACCCAGGAAAAGCACAAAGAAGAGTTTCTGCTGCTCAGCCTGGTTGGAGAGTCCTAATAGGATGAATTTAGAAATGATGGTTTCGTTTCCTTGGTGCATGTTTCTGCTGATCTGCAGAAAGAACACAAGGTCTTCACACCCTCGTCAGAAAACCTAATATGGCACCATTAAGCTGCAGCCATTGCAGGGGGCACTTCCTCTAGGCTGAAGGGGAATGAAGTTCCTTCTACTTTCTAACTAGAAAGGCTACTTAATAAGAAACTATCTCAGTAGTGCAGAGACTTAGAAAATGCCCAAAAAAAAAAAAAAAAGAAAAGAAAAAAAGACAGGGATGTGATAGATACCTCTCAATGAGCATGCTTTAAACTCTGACTGAGTTTTGAATTTGATTTTTCCAGTTGGCTCCAAATTTAGTTTAAATCCCCCAAACTGAGAACCATAGATAAGGTCTATATTCTAAAAATGCTAGGTACCCCTGCAAGAATAACTTAAAAATGAGCGAACTGGTCCCCAAACCTTTTCCATCGTTCACCTTCATCCTTTAAACCATCTAAGAAGATGGAAACTTGAAAGGCCATCAAAGTGAAGAGTTTGGAGAAAGAAAAACAATGGTTAGGAATTTTTATGAGAGTGTGATGAGTGGATGCTCCTTCCCAGTAAAGTTACCCTAAAAGTACTGCCCTTGGAGAATGAGTGCAGGAAGAGATAACTAGGATTTTACTTCATTTGTGGTAGATATGAGGTGAACCAAGAACATTTAGGAGACACATATAAACCATAAGACATGTGTTGGCCTCTTGCTTCTAAAGGTGGTAGGCTCACTGGACCAGCCCCACCATGGCAGAGGTGGGGGAAACAGGGGTGGTCATTGGGCAATCTTGCTTTCTCACCTATGGCTCCACATGAATATGTGAATTTCCTATAGGCCAAGTGAACACTGCAGGAGGCCTTTGGGTTCAAGTCACTCTGTTGGGATTCCAACAAAGCAGCAGTCTGCTGGGGTAGAGGAGGCTGTAGCAGTAAGATGCCGTGGGGTGGCTCTCTGATGAAAAACTGTCTTAAAGAGATCAGGGAGAAAATTCATTGCCCTAGTCAGGGAACTGCATGGTTGAGCCATCCCTGAAAGGGGGCCTCTGAAGAACCCAAAAATGGTCTCAGAGGAAGCATGCCTGCCACACATAAGGCACCAACTGCTGGTGTGCTATGGTAACAGCCGTGAACATTTTCGCCCTTTTTCTATCCAACATTTTTCTTCCCTGACCCTATGAAACTGAAGAGAAAAAACCCCCCCACAAAACAAAACAACAACAATGTGATTGGGGTAGGAGAGGTTAAAGAACGAGGGAAGAACAGGTGCCCCTGCCTTCCTGCTGCACATCTCCAAGAACTGAGCTTGGGAGGGAGGACGCATGCTTTGAATTGAATGTGAAATTGAAGTTTTAAATTAGGTTGGACTTGGCTGGGCTTGGCTCTTTAATACTTGGCAGTGGGTCTTCAGTACCAAAATAAAACTTACTTTTAAAACCATAAGTGACCAAGAATCGATAGAGACCGCACGAGGTGTCGCCAGGAACAGGGAAGGGAGATTGGACCAAATACAGTTTTCTCGTGACTTATTGGAAAGGACATCAGCTTGGGAGCCAGGAGGTGTTTGTTGTTCCCTGTTTTTCTAATCCTTAATATGTTCTCCCTCTCACTGTTTTGCCTTCTCTCTTCTGCCTTTCTCCAAAATCATTTGTCTTTCAAAGGTTTTCTTTTTATGAGGAGGCCAGAAAACAGTACATCTCCACCTCGGGGATTCTGGAAAACTGAAGGGCGGTGGAAACTGAAGCAGAAGGTCTGAGGTCTCTGCTCCTGAGAACCTGGCTTACAAATCAGAACAAGGGGGGACATGCATGCAAATGGGAGACTCCATGGTAAAACTAAATGAGTAAAGAACTGGCGGGCACCTCTACCTACAGTACAGACCGGCTGTATGGGGGTTCTGTGGTTACCAAGCCGTGGGCTGGTTGGGGCTTGATGAGCAAGGGGAATTGTATGTTTCTGAGTGACAGTCTCTAATCTTGCCTTCCTGTTCTGCCTCTCCCACCCACCAGCAGTCCTGCACAGATTGTTCTTGAGTCCCCGAGGTGGCTGCCTACCTGGCTAAGACCAGTACTAAATTCTGAAAAGGCTCACCTCTGAATGATGGTAAAATCTCGGAAAGCTACTGGAATCTAGACAGAGTGGTTTTCCTTAACAGGGTAGCAGGAGGGAACTGAGAGCAGCTCTTACATACTTTTTAGAGCTGGACTCTTCCCCTAATCACCAGAGTTAATAGAGTCATGGAGCTGGGCTCACATGAGACATTTAGCTCTTTCTATGTCCTTTGGGATAATATCTCCGAAGTGTTTTCCTCAAGATGAACAGTAATTTTCACATCCCAGTCTTGATGAGGCAATCGGGGAATAGATGGGCAGCTCTCCTTATTGCCTTTGTTTTGTCTCCAGGTGCTTTTTCCTACTTGCGATTTTCTATCTGTAACTTCATTGATAATTGCTTTTCATAACACGTGAATTGTTTGCTGTGTGTATCTTATCTTCCCAATGAGATGGTAAACATTTTGAGAGTTCTTTCTCTGTTTCCTCTGTAGTGCCTAGTAGAGGGGAACACTTAGTAAATACTTAGAGAATTGAGTTGAATTCCTCCACTAGTGATTATGACTCCGAAGAGATGCCATCTGTAGTGGAAGGGGATAGACTATGGCTGCCTCTGAACCAATTGAATGAATGTCAGTATTGGAAGGGAATCTGGAGATCCAGTGATTCAACACTCAGGGCTCTTAAATGCAAACTAAATAAATACTTCAGGTATTAATATTGAAAAAAAAACATATTGGAATGAATTTAAGTGGTTCATAGTACAATGGGAGGGCTAGAAAAATGGACCCTGAAATGGACAGGAACAAGGGAGGCTGCACAGCCAGAGACACAGCCAAAATTAATATGTCCTTTCTTCCAATGCTTGCACATGCCTTATAATGTACTGCAGTTATTTGTCACCCAAACTAAGAACATCAATCCCATCCTCAACAAGAAGAAACTTAACATATAGATTAATTGTATTCATGGCAAGTATTCAATAACAGGTATTCATAGAGAAGAAAAAAAGGCAAATTATTTTATCTATATAATCTTTCTATCCATCTACATCTATCTGTCTGTCTATCTACCATCTCTATTTATCTATCTGTCTAGTCACAGCTGGGAAAGAAATGTGGGTGGAATCAGAATCCTTGTTTCTGCAACTTGTCCAGAAGGAACATTTATGAGTTTCTTCTCCCATTACTGTCTTCACATGGATCTTCTAGAAAGTAGAGCTTAAGGCAAGAATTTATGTCTTGATATCTTATAGATCCTGTACATTCTTAGACCAATGTCCTCCTTTTTTTTCTCATCACAGTCGACACTGCAAATTAATTCAAATAGGACTGTGTCCAACACACCTTACTGAGTAGTTTGTAAGATCTCAATAATTATGAGAAAACAAAACAAAGAAAAAAGATGATTAAGTAACATGATGATGATGAAAGAAGTCAAGCCAATTGTTAGAAGGTGCTACAAAAAAAAGAATTTATGTCTTGATATTTTATTAGGTAGATAAAACTCCAGGGAGGTTGGAAAGAGGAATAAAGGGAACTGAGACTAAGATAAATGCAAAGCAATTCAATGAAATACATTACTGCAAGTGTCATTGTTCACATGCACGGAAGAGCCAGAACATGTGGGACTCCTCTGGAAGGAGAAATTACACCCCATGGGGACTTGACTCCCTGGAACTTCTAGATAGATAGATAGATAGGTCATGCAGGAAGACCAGAAAAATGTTCCACGATATGGCAATTACTGAGTCCAGAAGATGAGGGCAATTTTGTGTGAGAAGAATTGACACATAGGCTTAATATAAATGAGACCAGAGACTTGGAAAGAGGCAGCAGGGTTTGAGATTTGGGTGGTATTACTAAAAAGAATGAGGTAGTATAAGGTTTGTATCTAACAAAGTCCACCTCTTGTGCTACTCAGATCTACTCGTGCCCTTCCATTCTCTTAGATTCTACAGTACAATATGATGACTCCATTATTTTACAAGAATGAAAAAAATTATGAGAAAGGAAGCACAAGTCCAGTCAGTCTACAGCAGAGTTCCTCAATCTGAGAATAAAGATCCATGATTGCTCAGGCACCTCCTTAAGGAGCCTTTATATATATATAGTACTATTGGTTATGAATATTCATGAGATACAAAGCTGATTGTCACCCTTTGTGCCCAAGATGTGAGGGCCAGATTGATACTGGCAGCATACCCATCACCACAAATTGTGTTTGTACCCCATATCCCCCACCCAATTCTCCACAAGCACCCTACCTCTCCCCTCTTCCCCCCACTCCACTTTGTATTCCTTGGTGTGCTCTCTCCCTCTGCAAGTACAACACACCACTGTGGTCTTTCTTTCCTTCCTTCTTTCTCTCTTAGCTCCCACTTATGAGTGAAGACATGTGGCATTTATCCTTCTGTGCTTTGCTTATTTCACTCGACATAAGTTTCTCCAGCCTCATCCATGTAGTTGCAAATGGGAGTATTTCATTCTTTGTTATGGCAGAGTAGTATTCCACTGTACAAAAAAACACACTTTCTTATAAAAGTATCTCACGATGGACATTTAAGTTAGTTTCAACTCTTGGCTGTTGTAAACAGAACTGGAATAAACATGGAAGTGCAGGTATCCCTTTCACATGATGATTTTCATTCCTTTGGATATATACCCAGGAGTAGAATTCCTGGATTACATGGCAGTTCTATTTATAGTTATCTGAGGAATCTCCATACCATCTTACATAATGGCTGCACTGATTTACAGACACAGCAACAGTGTGGGAGGGTTCTGCTTTCTCTGTATCCTCACCAGCAACTGCTAATTTCTGTCCTTTTGTCAGTAGCCAGGACGACTGGGGTGAGATGATACCTCTGTGTGGTTTTGTAATGCATTTCCCTGATGCCAAATGATGTTGAGGATGTTTTCACGTGTTTAATGGACATTTATATATATATCTTCCTTTGAGAGATGCTGATTCATTTCCTTTGCCCGTTTTTAATTGTTTTTTTCGTTTGTTTGTTTGTTTTACTGCAAAGTTGTTTGAGCTCCTTGTATAATTCTGGATATTAATCCACTATTGCATGCATGATTTGCAAATATTTTATCTCATTATGTAAGTTTTTCACTCTGTTAATTGTTTCTTTTGCTGTTCAGAAGCGTTTTAGTTTGATACAATCCCATTTGTTTATTTTTGCTTTTGTTGCCTGTGCTTTTGGGGTCATATTCATAAAGTCTTTGCCCAGTACTAATTCCTGAAGTGTTTTCCCTAGGTTTTCTTTTAGGAGGTTTAGAGTTTCATGTTTAAATCTTTAATCCATTTTGAGTTGATTTTGGTATATCATGGGAGGTATGGGTCTAGTTTTATTCTTCAGCTTACGGATGTCCAGTTTTCCCAGCACCATTTATTGAAAAGGCAGCCTTTTCCACAATTTATGTTCTTGATGCCTTTGTTGAAGATCTGTTGGCTGTAAGTATGTGGATTGATTTCTGGGTTCTCTTTTCTGTTCCATTTATCCCTGTATCTGTTTTTATGCCAGCACCATGCTGTCTTGGTTAAATAGCTTTGTGCTATAATTTGAGATCAGGAGGTGTTATACCTCTGGCTTTCTTTTCTTTCTTTATTTTGCTCAGGATTGCTTTGCCTATTTGGGACCTTTTATTGTTCCATATGAATATTAGGATCATTTTTTCTATATCTGTGAAAATTGTCATTTGGTATATTAATGGGGATTGCATTCAATCCATAGATGGCTGTAAGTATTATGGACATTTCACAATGTTAATTCTTCCAATCCAAGAGCATGGAGTGTCTTTCCATCTTTCTATGTCCTCTTTAACTTCTTTCAGCATGGATTTGCAGTTCTCATTGTAGAGCTCTTTCACCTCCTTGGTTAAATTGATTTCTTGTTGTTTTATGTTTTTGGTGACTATTGCAAATGGGCTAGCTTTCTTGATTTCTTTTTCTGTTAGTTTTTTGTTGTAGTATTAAAATGCTACTGATTTTTGGGTGTTGATTTTGTACCCTGCAACTTTAGTGAACTTGTCCATCAACTCTAAGAGGGTTTTTTTTTTTTTTGTAGAATCTTTAGGGTTTTCTACATATGGAATCATGTCATCTGCAAACAGGTACAATTTGACTTCATCTTTTCAATCTGGATGCCCTTTGTTTCTTTCTCTTGCCTGATTGCTCTGGCTAGTACTTTCAATACTATGTTAATTGGGAGTGGTGTGAATGGGTATCCTTGCCTTGTTCCTGATCTTAATAGTGATGGTTGATATTGGTGGTGGGTTTGTCATACATGGTTTTTACTATGTTGAGATGCTTTCCTTCTATACCTAATTTGCTGAAAATCTTTATCATGAAGGGATGTTGAATTTTGTCTGATGCTTTTTCTTCATCTATTGAGATAATCATGTTTTTTGTCCTTGATTTTGTTGATGTAGTGTATCACATGCATTTACTTGCATATGTTGAACCATCCTTGCATCCCTGAAATGAATCTCACTTGATTGTGTTGTATAATTTTTTGATGTGTTGCTGCATTCTATTTGCTAACATTTTATTGAGGATTTTTGCATCTATGTTCATTTGAGATAATGGCCTGTTGTTTTCTTTATTTGTCATATCTCTTTTTTTTTTTTTAAAATTTTTATTTTGTCAATATACACTGTATATGATTATTATGGCCCATCACCGACACCTCCCTTATTTGTCATATCTCTATGAGGTTCTGGTATCAGGATGTTGCTGGCCTCATAGAATGAGTTTTGGAGAATGGCCTATGTCTCAATATTTTGGAATAGTTTGAAGAGAATTGGCATTAATTATTCTTTAAAGGTTGGTCGAATTCAGCTGTGAAGCCATCCAGTCCTGGCCTTTTAATTATTAGGGAACTGGTGATTACTGCTTCAATCTCATTGCTCGCTATTGGTGTATTTAGGTTTTCTATTTCTTCTTGGTTCATTCTTGGTAGTTTGTATGTGTACAGAAATTTACCCATTTCTTCCAAGTTTTCAAATTTGTTAGTGTACAGTTGTTTATAACAGTCTTTAATGATTCTTTGTGGTATTAGATGTAATGTTTCCTTTTCCATTTCTAATTTTTGTTATTTGGGTCTTCTCTCTTCTCTTTTTAGTTAGCCTAGCTAATAGTTTGTGTATTCTTTTTATCTTCTCAAAAAACCAACTTTTTGTTTTATTGATCTTTTGTATCTTTTGGGGGGTCTCTATTTCATTTGGTTCTGCTCCGATTTTAATTATTTCTTTCTATGCACTAATTTTGAGATTTGATCATTCTTGTTTTTTTAGTTCTTTGAGTGGTAGTGTTAAGTTGTCATTTGAGATCTTTCTATTCTTTTTGATGTAAACATTTATTACAGTAAACTTCCCTCTTAGTACTGCTTTTTCAGTATCTCATAGGCTTCGGTATGCTGTGTCTTTATTTTCATTAGTTTCAATAAAGTTTTGGAATTCTTGTTTAATTTCTTCTTGGACCCATAAGTTGTTCAGGAACATGCTCTTTCATTTCTATGTGTTTGTATAGTTTCCTGAGTTTTACTTCTTACTGATTTCTAGTTTTAATCCATTGTGGTCTGAAATAACACTTGAGGAATGATTTAAATTTTTAAAAATTTGTTAAGACTTGATTTGTGATCTAACATGTGGTCTATCCTGGAGGATATTCCATGTGCTGATGAGAAGAATGTATATGCTGTGGTTGTTGGATGTAATGTTCTGTAGATATCTGCCAAGTCCAATTGGCTTAAAGTGTGGTTTAAATCCTGTGTTTCTGTGTTGATTTGTTGCCTAGATGATCTGTCCAACATTGAGAGAGAGGTGTTCAGGTCCCCAACTATTATTATATTCAGATCTCTTTCTTTAGGTCTAATAGTGCTTGCTTTATATATCTGGGTGCTCCAATGTTGGGTGCATATATAGTTATGATTGTTACATCTTCTTGCTGGATAGATCTCTTCATTATTATATAGTGGCCTTCTTTGTCTCTTTTGATGGGTTTTGGTTTAACATCTATTTATTCAATATAAGAATAGCTACTCCTGCTCATTTTTGGTTTCCATTTGCATTGTATATCTTTTTCCATCCCTTCCCTCTTAGTCTGTGCGTATCTTTACAGATGAGGTGAATATATTACACTCAGAATATAGTTGGATCTATCTTTTTAATCCAATCAGACAGTCTGTGTCTTTTGAGTGGGGAATTTAATCCATTTATATTTAGAGTTGTTACTGAAAGGTATTTTCTTACTCCCGGCATTTTATCAATTTTCATATGGATGTTTTATATGTCTTTTGTTACTTTTTCTTTTATTATTTCTCTTTGGTATTTGTTGGTTTTGGAGGTGATAATACACAATTTCTTTCTCTTTCTCCTTTGCATTTTAGTTCTACCAGTGGGTTTTGTTCTTTCTTTTGTATTCATAATAGTGATTATTGTTCTTTGGGTTCCAGATGCAGGACTCCCTGGAGAAATTTTTGTAGGCCTGGTAGTGTGGTAGTGAAGTCCTGTAGTTTTTTTTCTGGGAAATTCACTATTTCTCTTTCATTTCTGAAGGATAGCCTTGCTAGGTACAGTATCCTTGACTGGCAGTTTTAGTTTTTTTTTTTTTGCTATTTTGAATACACCATCCTATTCTCTTCTGGCCTGTAGAGCTTCTTTTGAGAAGTCTGCTGTTAGTCTGATGGGGGCTCCCTTATAGGTGACTTGACACTTTTGCTGTTTTTAGGATTTCTCTCTTTGTCTTTGAGTTTTGCCAGTGTACAATGTGTCTTTAGAGAAGACTTTTTTGGATTGAATCTGTTTGGAGATCTTTGAGCCTCCTGGATCTGAAAGTCCATGTCTCTCCCTTCACCTGGGAACTTTTCCATTGTTATTTCACTGAATATGTTCTCATTGCCTTTTCCTTTCTCCTCTTCAAGAACACCCATGATTCAGATGTTTGCACACTTAAGGTTGTCTGCTATCTCTCTTAGATTTTCTTCATTTTTTAAAATTCTTTTTTCTTTTTTTTGTCTGACAGAGTTACTTTGAAGAGACTGTCTTCGAGATCATAATTCTTTCTTCTGCTTGCTCTAACCTGCTGCATTTGCTTTTGGCTGTGTTTTTTATTTTGTTGAATGACTCCTTCAGTTCCATAAGTTCTGCTACATTCTTTGTAAAATTATTCATTTCTTTGTAAATTTCCTCCTTCATATTCTGGATAGTTTTGCTCAGTTTATTATGTCATTTAACTGTGTTTTCCCGTATCTCATTAAGTTTCCTTAAGGTTTTTACTCGGAATTCTTTTTCAGTCATTTCCTGCTCTATGGGGGCTGGTACTTGAGAGTTACTGTATTCCTTTGGTGGACTAATATTTTCTTGTTTTTTCATATTTCTAGTATCACTATATTGATGTCTGGTCACCTGATGATGCATTTACTTCTTCTATTACTCTATACTGGGTTTTGAGGAGAAAGGCTCTTTTAGATGTGTTTTATATTTACCGTTGAGTAGGGTGTTTTAGTATTGGTATGAAGTAGACACAATAGCATAGTCTCTGTGTGGGTGCTTTGGCCATGTCAATGATGGAGTTGTGTGTGAGGGCCTCCATAGCTTAGGCACTGGGGCACTTAGTGATTCCTTGCTGAGGTTATTGACACTGTTGGGTTGTTGAGAATGTGAGTGACATCTTAAATTCTTGGGGGAAGTGCCTGGGTGTCTTGTCACACTTTGGTTGAGGTTGGTGACTTTGGGTGGGCTTGTGGGAACCCATGTAGCATCCCTTGAACCTGATAGGCACATTGGGAATTTTTAGGCTATCCCGGGTTTCTGCACTCGCTAGGGGGTCTGTGTGTGTCTTCTCGGATGAAGGCAGTCATGTGAACTGCTTGCATAACTCCCATCCCCAGATGCACAATCACAGGGGCAGTGAAATTCCCCCTGTGGGTTGGCCCACTGGGTCATGGGTCTGCACTTGCTCCCTTCCTTCTCTGGACTTCATGGTGACCCTTCTTGTATCAATGCAATTAAGTGGTTAGTGATCTGCCTGCCCCATGGCAGTGGCTGCTGCAGCTGCTGCTGTGGTAGCAGGCCACACTTGCGTCAGTGGTAGCTGTGGTGGTGCTTTTGACAGGCTGCCTGTGGGGCAGTGGTGGCTCCAGTGGTGGTGTGCTGCTTGCACAATGATGGTCGCTGCCTGGCAATGCTGGTGGTAGCAGTGACTGCAGCAGTGGTGGTTGCAGTGATCTCCTGCTTGCGTGCAGAGTCTGCAGTGGTTGCCCAAGCAGCTATAGTGTCTGCCGCAGCTTTGGGGTTACTAATGGTGGTGGCAGTGGCATCAGCAGCTGCAACTGCCCCGCTCCCATATGTGGTGTCCACGATGGCAACAGGGTTAACTTGTAGGGGTGCAGTGGTGCCAGAGGCTGTACCTGCCTCTCTGTCATCTGAAGTGTCCACAGTGGCAGCAGGGTCACCTTGTTGGGTGGCAGTGGCTCCTGTGGCTGCAACTGCCTCCTCCATGTTTACAGTGTCCACTTTGGCAGCAAGGTAACCTCGGGGTGCCAGCAGTGGCAGCGGTGACTGCAGCCACCTCCCTTGCATCTGTGGAGCCTGTGGCTGCATCTGTGGGCCACCTACAGGACTGCTGCTCTATGGGGAGTTGCACTGAGATGATAATAGTTCTGGGACTGGACAATGGCTCTGGAGAATGCAGTGGTGGTGGCGGTGAGCCTGTTTCTATCTTCTTCTGTGGGAGAAATGCTCCCTGGGCACCTCTAGTCTGCCATCATCCTTGAAGTC
>NW_007740629.1:1150-1401 GCF_000696425.1 Galeopterus variegatus | reverse complement strand
TTTTTTTTTTTGAGAAATTCTGGGAAGACATTCCCACATGGGACTACTACTCCCACGACTGCGACTGACCCTTCCATTTATCCACCTGTTATACTGTTAGAAAAGAGATGGTGGACTGGCTGGTTAGCTTACTCAGTAGAACATGGTGCTCTTAACACCAGGATAAGGGTTTGGATCCCCATACCAGCCAGCAGCCAAAAAAAAAAAAAAAAAAAAAAAAAAAAAAAAAAAAAAAAAAAAAAAAAAAAAAA
>NW_007740629.1:0-242 GCF_000696425.1 Galeopterus variegatus | reverse complement strand
TCTCCATGTGGTTTTAATTTGCATTTCCCTGATGACTAGTGATGTTGAGCATTTTTTCATGCACCTATTGGCCATTTGTATGTCTTCCTTTGAAAAATGTCTATTCAGCCCCTTTGCCCATTTTATAATTGGGTCATTTGTTTTTTTACTGTACAATTGCTTGAGTTCCTTATCTATTATGGATATTAATCCCTTGTTGGATGCATAGTTAGCAAAGGTTTTGTCCCACTCTGTAGTTGTCA
>NW_007740628.1:28857-29175 GCF_000696425.1 Galeopterus variegatus | reverse complement strand
TGCTCTCTGTTTTAATATAAACATATGAGAAATATTAAAATTAGAGATAATAAAGTGTAGGTAGATGGCAAATATATGGATCAAAACTTAGTCAATGGTAACATTAGCTATCCAACGTAATTTATTTTCTGTAGAATTATTTGAACAGCAAGAGACCCGATTAAAGTCCAGACCGTTTCCAATAGCAATCCAGGGGTGAGAACCAACAGGAATGTTAGGTTTAGGATGAAATTTTTCCCATTTAGAATTTCCACTGACTCCTGCAGTTTGAATAAATATTTGATGTTTCACAGCTATAATACAATTGAAAGCTGTAAA
>NW_007740628.1:21455-27955 GCF_000696425.1 Galeopterus variegatus | reverse complement strand
CTGGGCTTGAGCCTGAGGGTCTGGGCTTGAGCCTGAGGGTGAGTGTAAGTTCCGTCTCCAATTAACATATTTGTACCACAGTGGCTGGGACAAGAGGTGGCAGGGCAGTTTGGTCATAACTGAAAGTATAACATTCCAGACAAATCCTTGGTAAAATAACCAGTGTTTCCAATTGTGTCCTGTTACAAGAAGAACAGATCCTTATTGAACTCATGTTAATAACTATATTGCCATAAAATGACAATATTCATGAATAGTTTTAAAATCCTGGAGGCAAGTACTAATGTTTTAAGTGTTAAAAGGAGTCAACAATGTTTCAAAATAAAGAAATGGTAAAAACCCACATTTTTTTTTAGTTAACTTAAAAATGTTTTTGTATTAATGGTGAAACCTTGATCTATAGCTTTTGCTTTAAAAATAAAATAAAAATGGGGAATATGTGGAATATACTAACATTAATAAAGCAAATGTATTTCACAGGGCCTAGCTTCCAAGGCCCTGTAGTTTCAGGTATAGCCTAGCTTTTTAGAATTATACATAAAAATGTTAAGCTTCTGAAAGACAGAAAACTTTCCCCAGGCTAAAGTCTCTGCTGTAGGTAAAGAATTGTAAGACAGCAAAATTGCTGGCTCTAAGAGCAGATGTCCTTGGTGCAGCTAAACCTACTGATCCCTTGGTGCAGCTAAACCTAATGATTGTTGCCATGACAATTATCTTACTGTTCTTTTTGTAACCACTTATGTCCCTTTTCTGTAACTTTCTGGACTGGATAATAAATACTGAGAGAAAACCCAAGTTTGGGCTTATTGTCTGAGGAGGAATGCCTCTCTCTTGAGGGTTCCTGAAAATTAACCCCTTAGGGGCCTCTCGCTGCTCAAAAGAAATGGGCTTTGAGTAATCCTTTACATCTCTGTCACCCTGGGAGAGGTGACATTTTGCAGCCCCTTTCTTCATTTTGTTTCAGTTAGCATGTGTGATATTTTGGTTAGAGGTAGCATGTTCAAGTGAAGAGACAGAGGACCTCTGAGACACAGTGTTAAGTGCACACCTGGGGGCTGTGGGGTGGACACATGTGGAAGCAGGACTGGTAGGTGGAGAGGGCAGGAGATTGCAGGGGCCAGTGCCCATGGGTTTTCAGGAGTGCCCACTTCTAGCAGACAGTCATCCTCTTCTAAAGCTGTCTGTTTTGCCTCCTTCATGGGTCACTGTAGTTCTCTTTAATGGGTTTTATTGGGAGGAAAGGAGAAAGGAACCTTAAAAGAGTGGCCTCTAGATAGAGTGTCTAGAAATGGAATCTGCGTGGAGAGGACCTTCTTTGGGAATCTTAATATTGATAGAGGTCATAAACAACAATGATTAAGTATATGCATTCATCGCACCATGCACTGTCTCTACCGATTATTGGAGGTTTGCAATATGGTAGAATTTGTGTGCACACACACGTACACACACACACACTGGCATAAATATCTCAATGGCCTTGTTCATAAATATGAGAAATAGGATGAGCTCAAAAGTTGATTTTTTAAATTCAGATGAGAAAACCTCCCTCTATACCCTTCATTATTCTACATAGGAAGGATGGTACATAAAGGCCGTATTAAATCCTCCTCGCACAGCTCCAGCTGCTGCTGCTCTCAGGCAGGAGTCCTCGTGCAGAGCTATGTTCTCTTCACACCGCCTTAGAAAATGGTAGAAAACTTGTGCTAGATTAAATAAAACTAAAAATTCAAACTCTTTTTTCAGGTCAAACTATACACCCATCTATCCCAGCTTAAATCTCTACTCATGTGAGAAGCAAGTGACAGAAATAGATTGTCACAGGTTATTGACAGTGATTTATAACTGACAATGATTTTTTTTAGCCATTTCTTGTGATGATTGTAAAAAATATGTTCTCAGAGTTGGGGGGATGGGGCATTGTGTGTTCAATAAGCTCTTGGAGCTTTTTCTATGTGGATGATGGATATTTTTTAAAAAGCAATAAATAAGAATAAAAATAAAAAACATTGTCTCGTCTTCCTGATAATTTTACAAGAAAAACGCATCACTATGGAAGCACAGTGAGGGGATGGGCCCAGGGTAGGAGCTGTCTCAACAATGCTGTACAAAAATGATGTGCTTCCCGCAGACCTTAAACCTGTGTGTAGAGCTTATTTTCTATAGTTAGATTCTTCTTCTCACACAGGGTTTCTTAAGGGTAAGTGAGAAATAACCATGTGTCAGGTAGACTTTAGTAGTTACATTTTTTTGGCCTGGCCAGTTAGCTTAGTGGTTTAGGGCACACAGTTATAACACCAAAGTCAAGTGTTTGGATCCCCATGCCAGCCAGCTGCCTCCAAAATCAAAAACTGGTTACACTTTTAAAATAAAAACTTCGTTGCTTTAATTTCTTTTTTCTTTTTTCTTTTCTTTTTTTTTTTTTGAGACCGGCTGCACAGCGCTCAGCCAGTGAGCACTGTGAGCGCACCGGTCATCCCTATATAGGATCTGAACCCGCGGTGGGAGCATTGCTGTGCTCCCAGTGCCGCACTCTCCTGAGTGCACCATGGGCTTGGCCCAAATTTCTTTTTTATTTTTCTAGTAAAATTTTTTTGCTTTGACTTCTTTTTTATTATTCTAATTAGAGTATCTTGTGTGTGTATCTGCTTATCCTGTTGTGTGTTTGTATGTGTGTGTAGGGCCTGCCTCTACTCAAACTGTGTGTGTGTGGTGTGTGCCTGCCTCTGCTCACACTGCCATCATATGTATGTATACGTGTGGTGTGTATATGTATGTTGTGTGTGGTGTGTGTGCATGTGTGTGGTGTGCTTAGTGTGTGTGCTGTGTGCATCTGTATGTGTGGTGTGTGCATGTGTGTGGTGCATGTGGTGTGTGTGGTGCATATGCATGCATGGCATGTGTATGGTGTGTGTATATCTGTATCTGTGGTGAGTGCATGTGCATGTGTGGTCTGTGTGTGGTGCATGTGCAGTGTACTTGTGTGTGTGCATGGTGTGTGTGTGGTGTGCATGTGTGGTACATGTATCTGCGTGGTGTGTGTATGGTGTGTGTGGCATGTGTGTGGTATGTGTGCATGGTGCATGTGTGGTGTTTGTGCATATCTGGTACATGTATGTGTGCATGGTATGTGTGTGTTGAGTGTGTTGTGTGTGTCTTGTGTGCCCACTTCTGTTTGTGCCCTCCTTGCTGGCTCTCCCACTGCATGGTGGTGGCCCCACAGTCATCAAAGATCATTAGTGTTCTGGCTGTGTCCCACACTATCTCTGCTCCCTCACAGGTGTTGTCCCCTCCTGTGTCTCCATGGCCCTGTCCTAACTGATTGGCTGTAGTAGCACCTGCTGCCACTTTAAAGCTTTCATTCTCTTCTCTTGGTGTTTCTCTAAGTATTTTCACAGACCTCGAGACCTTGCTTGGAAAACAGGTTTGCAGAGCTGGACTAACTCCTCGCATCTAGCTGAGCCCATACCTATTAGATGGGTGTTCACAGGAGCTGATTGTGGGTTTCTGTAGAGAAGCAAGAACAGAATTTAATTCCTTCCCCCAGGACCACAGGAAGTCACAGAGGGGACCCATCCGCTCGTACCACAAGATGATTAGTGCATGGCAGATGGATCTTCTGATCCACATTCACAGGAGATCTCTGGCACCCCGAGATCTTTAGAGCATGATGGACAGAACTTCCCATCTGTGGGAGACCAGCTGTCACCCGAGGTCTGTGTTTTTGTTTGTTTGTTTTTAGCATCGGGTCAGTATGGGGATCTGGACCATTGGCCTTGGTGTTAACAGCACCAGGCTCTAAACAAGCGAGTGAACCAGCCAGTCCATGAGGTCTTTAGAGCATGGTGGGGGGATGGAGGGACCCTCCAATCCAGGGGAGACCAGCTGGCATCCCAAGGTCATCACAGCGTGGTGGACACCATGTCAGCAGCATGCACTAGGGACAGCCCCCCAGGTGGGAAGTGGTCCTCAGGAAGGGGGCGTCTCTGTGAGGCCAGCCGTGTGTTTCACCCAGGCGTCCTCTGCCGAGACAGGCACCATGAGCACGAGGACGTTCAGACCCGGAGGTCCGAGTCTCAGGGTCTGGTGCCGATGCCAGCACCGTCTCTGTGCTCGGGCTGCCTTGCCATTCTCCCCCCTTTTTACCCTGAGAAATGCAGTATAGCTCCGTAGGGGGATCTCACATGTCACACAGTGTCCTTTCTGATCTCATGACAGTTTGGACTTAAGTATGTTTTGCCTGATATAGTTATGGCCACCCCTGCTCTGATTTGGTTACCATTTCCCGGACTGTCTTTTTTTATTGTGTCACTTTTAGCCTATTTGTGTTCTTAGATTTAAAGTAAGTCTCTGATAAACATCATTTTATTTCTAATTCTTTTTAGCCAATTTATATCTTTCGATATACAGTTCAATCCATGTATATTTACGGAAATTTCTGAAGTAGGTGGAGTCACTACTGCCATTTTGTTCAGTGTTTTCTGTTCCCAGCAGCTGTCCTGTTCCTCTTTGTCTCTCACTGTCTTCCTTCTTGTGTTGTTCGTTTCTGCAGCGACATGATTTGGTTTATGTTATTTCCTTTTGTGCATCTCTATATTTATTTTCTTTGTGGTTCCCATGCGGATAACATAAAGCACCTAAAGGTAAACAATATATTTTATTAAGATGGTAACAACTTCAATTGCATACTATTTTTTTCTTTATACATCTTCCCTCAACTTTGTTAGTGTTTTCAAATATCATATATTTGTATTCTTTACCTATTAAGAGTTTTCTGCTTATTTTATGCTTTTCTCTTTCAATTCTAACGCACAGTTTAAAGTGTTGTATGCACCGTTATTATGACGTTACAGAATTCTATACATGCACATGGACGTACCTTTCCCAGAGAGCTACACATTCTTTACATTTTTATATGATTTTGTGTTGCTTCTGCCGTCATCCCCCCCCCCAACGGGGAGGGACCCCCTTTAGCATTTTTTAGGGCACATGTACTGGTGATAAACTTTTTCAGTCTCTGTTTATCATGAAAAGTATTTATTGTTTCTTCACTACGAAGTACAGCTTCACTGGATATACTATTCTCGGTTGGAAGATTTTGAAGCACTTTGACCACATCACTCCACTCCTTTCTGGCCTACAAGGTTTCTGCTCAGAAACTCACTGGTGATCACATAGAAGTGCCCTTGTAGGTGGCACGTCACTTTTCTCTTGCTCCTTTAAAACTGTCTGTGACTTTTGAGACTTTAATTTTAATGTCTCTGTGTTGATCCTAACTGGGGTTCATTGAGATACTGAAATTTGATGTCTCTTTTTTTCCTTAAATTTGAGAATTTCTCAGCCCTAATTTCTTTTTGTGTTCTTCAGCTTCACCATTTTTGTTTTTGTTTTGTTTTATACCTCTATCTCTTTGTTGATACTTTCTTTTTCTTGATTTTGTTTAGTTGTCTGTATTCCTATTTATAGTTCACTGGGCATCATTAAGATGGTTATTTGGATTCTTTGTCAGGTTATTAATACATCTCCATTTTTTAGGGATGTGAAGATTTATTTGGGTCTTTTAATGAAGCTATGTTTCCCTGATTACTTTTCTTTTAATATTTCTTGTGATCTTCTAAGATTTAGGCATTCAGAAAGATCCACCTGGCACAACCTTTATGAAGTAGATTTTCTAGGAGAAGTCTGACGCCAGTCAGCTGGATGAGAGATTCTGGGGATCTATCAAACCTGTTCTCATGATGTGTCTTTTCTGAAATTATGAGTATTTTATTACATCTAAACAGACTGGCTTATTTTTTTTTTTTAAATACTGTAATCTTTTGCAGCATCTCTTGTCTGTGATGCTGACCATTTATTAAGAGGAATTATCTAATTACATAAATGGATTTGAGAACTTTTACTTTTAGGCATTATTTGTTTCTGTTTCAGATGATTTGGCAAGTTTTGTTAGTTTTGCTTTGTTGGAGTATTTTTTAAAAATAATTATCTCTTACAAAATTAATTATTACTCATTATTTCATTATTTGGTCTGTAACTGACTTAGACTTTGTCTCTATTTAAGCTTCCAGAAAAAAAGCAAGACATTTAAATCTATTATTCTTATCCTAAATGACTGTTAGGCTTTATTTTTATTATTCTTATCCTAAATGACTGAAAAAGCAAGACATTTAAATCTATTATTCTTATCCTAAATGACTGTTAGGCTTTATTTTCCACTTACAAAGTTCTTCCCAATTATTTACATACAATTACCATGTTTTATTTGTTTTTATAATATCTTTTGTGTTTACATAAACCACTTGTTCATCGGTGATATATTTTTAAAACGGCATTTAAAGACTGATTTGATTTATATAAAATAATGATTTTAATCACTTTCTGTTTTGGGACCTGTAATATTTGCCTATTGTATTATCATACCTAAAGGTGACAGCTTCTCTTTCATATTAGTCCATTTTGGGTTGCTATAACAGAATTACCTGAGACTGGGTAATTTATAA
>NW_007740628.1:18233-21445 GCF_000696425.1 Galeopterus variegatus | reverse complement strand
CCCCAGGGAGAGCATGAATCCATTCATGAGGGATCCGCCCCCATGACTCCATCAGTTTCCAACACTGCCACATTGGGGATCAGATTTCCATAGAGTTTTGCAGGGACAACACATCCAAACTCCATCACCTTTTAAAAATTGTGGTAAAATACACATATTATTAAATTTACCATTTTATCACTTTTTAAGTGTACATTTTAGTGACATTAAGTGCATTTACTTTGTTGTATGATTATCATCACCATTAATCTTCAGAACATTTTTCATCTTGCAAAAGTGAGACTCTGTACCTATTTAAAAAATAACTCCCAATGTTTCCTCCTCCTGTCCTTGGCAAACACCATTCTATTTTCTGTCTCTATGCATTTGACTACTCTAGGTACCTCGTAGAAGTAGAATTATACAGTATTTGGTTTTTTTGTAAATTATTACATGACAATGGGCGTAAGGTTCATGAATGTTTTAAAATGTGTCAGAATTTCCTTTCTTTTTAAAAGTAAGTTGTATTCCATTGTACGTGTATATCACATTTAGAGATCAACTGTCTTTTATACAAGTGTTTTGTTAATGAGCATTTTAAACATAAAAAATAAACAAAATATTATAATAACCTGTCACCCAGGCTCAACAACTAATCATGTTACACTTTGCTTTCACCTATACTTCAACCCAATCTCCACCCCTACATTTTTACATACATTTTTAAAAACTGAAACATGATTGTACATATTTGTAAGAGTTGAATATCAATACCCGTGTACAATATGTGAGGACAAAATCAACATAATGCACACATTTATATTATAAAACATAATTATTCCTTGTCTATTAACCAGTTTCATGCTAACGCTCCTCCCCTCCTCCCCCTTTCAAGCTCCTAGAAACCACAATCCTGTTCTCCTGAACGATGAACACATTATTATAACTGTTTTCTTCTTTTTCCTTTATATTTATTTATTTTTTTATTAGCTCCCACTTATAAGTGAGCATCTGCATTATTTCTTTTTCTGTGCCTGGCTTATTTCATTGAACATAATTTTCTCCAGGCTCATCCAGGCTGCAGCGAATGACAGAAGTTCATTTTTTCTATGGCCGAGTAGTATTCCATTGAGTATACATGCCATATTTTCCTTATCTAGTTGTCTGTTGATGGAAATTTAAGTTGATTCCAACTCTTGGCTATTGTAAATAGAGCTGTGATAAACATGGGAGTGCAGGTATCTTTTCAACATAATGATTTCCATTTTGGGGGATATAAAGCCTGCTAGATCATCAGGCAATTCTATCTGTAGTTGTTTCAAGTACCTCCATACTATTTTCCATGGTGGCTGCACCAATTTATAGTCCCACCAACAGTGTAGAAGCGTTACTCTTTCTCTGCTTTCTTGCCAAAATTTCTTTTTCTCTGTCTTTTTATGATAGTCAGACTAACTGGGAAGAGATGATATCTCAGTGTGGTTTTGATTTGCATTTACATGATGATTAGTGCTGTTGCGCATTTTTTCACGTACCTGTTAGTTATCTGTATGTCTTCTTTTGGGCCATGTCTATTCAGCTCCTTTGCCCATTTTTTAAAAGATAGGTTGCTTGTTATTTTACTGTTATTTCAGTTCATTTTATATTCTGGATATTAATACCTTGTTAGATGTATAATTTTTGTTGATTTTGGTATATGGCAGGAGGTACAGGTCGAGTTTTATTCTTCTAACATGGATATCCAGTTATACCAGCATCATTTATTGAAGAGGCAGTCCTTTCCTTAATGTGTATACTTGGTGCCTTTCTCAAAGATCAGTTGGCTATAAACATGAGTTGATTTCTCAGTTCTCTATTCTGTTTCATTGGTCCCTCTGTCCATTTTTATATCAGTGGCATGCTGTTTTGGTAGTTATAGTTTTGTAGTATAATTTGAAGTCAGGTAGTGTAATACCTCTGACTTTATTTATTTATTTATTTAAGTTCTCAGGATTACCTTGGGTATTCGGGATCTGTTCTTGTTCCATGTAACTCTCAATTCTATCACCTTTTCTCCACCTCAACACACACACAGGCTAACTACATGAGGAGATGGATACATTACATAGCTTGATCATGGTGATCATTTCAAAATGTATGCATACATCAAAACAACATATTGTACTCCTTGAATGTATATAATTTTTATTCATCAATTATACCACACTAAACCTGAAAAAATTAAAATAAGCAAAAACAACCCAACAAGTTTTTATGTTAAAATATATGTATTACAAATATATGTAGGTAACTAGACTTGTATCTTGGGGACTGGGAAAGATTCATGTGAAAAACACAATTTTTAAAAATATTCATAAATTTTAGTAGCTTAGATTTTAAATGTCTAGTATTTTTAAAAGTGAAAAGATAGAAGGAAGCTTGGCAGGAGAATGGAGACGAGCTAAGAAGATAATATCCAAAAAGCAAATTACAAAAAGCAAAAAAATTAAATCTAGAAAAGAGAAAATATCCCATGAAATTATAAAATGATGTGCATTTGACAAGGACAAAGAAAATAACAACTTAAATTGAAAAGAGAGACCATTTCTCCCATAAGGAAGTTAAACTACATTCTATCAAATATACAATATGTTCACATGTGGAGCCTCACATGTTGTGGATGAGTTGAAATAAGCCTGGACCATTCTATTGAAACGGAGATATATGGCCAGCTTCATGGTTGTGTGACGAGTTCAGTTGCTCTGCTGCTCACAAAATGGGCCCACATATGGAGTTTAATGATCTATGATTGCTTTCTTTAAATTTTTAATAAATTTAACTTGAATTAGTGTTTTGAAAGTTGTCTGATGAGAAAATGTGGCATATGCCAAGGGGCTTAGACCATGGGTTCATGCACAGTTTGATCTCCCACTGCCTCACTGGCATGGGTCTTGGCCCCCTGCTCTTCTGTAACCTGGTGCTAATAAGCCTTTCCTTTTCCCCCTTTGTTCAAGAATGATGCTGCCCTCAGCTCCAGGCAATGTCTGGGTGTGGGCACACTGACTGTTGGGGTCATTTGTGCACATCTTCCATGGCATCATGGGGTGGGCCATGATGGCTGCTCACCTAAGCCAGAATCTACATTTTTGTGTTCCCATTATTAAATGCTTAATAATTCATGAACAAGTTGTTCAACCTGGGGCCTCCACCTTGTTCTTATTTTTTTAGCTCCTTAAGGTGTAATGTTGGGTTGTTTC
>NW_007740628.1:12194-18223 GCF_000696425.1 Galeopterus variegatus | reverse complement strand
TTTGTTCATGACTGATGCTGCCCTCAGCTCCAGGAAATGTCTGAATGTGGGCACACTGAGTGTTGGGGTCATTTTTGCACATCTTCCATGGCATCATGGTGTGGGCCATGGCTTCTCACCTAAGCCAGAATCTACATTTTTGTGTTCCCATTGTTAAATGCTTAATAATTCATGAACAAGTTGTTCTACCTGGGGCCTCCACCTTGTTCTTATTTTTTTAGCTCCTTAAGGTGTAATATTGGGTTGTTATATTTGAGTTTTTCTTCTTTTCTGATGTAGGTGTTTATTGCTATACAACTTCCCTCTTAGAACTGCTTTCAGTGTATCCTATAGGGACAGGGATGTTGTTTTCATTTTCTATTGTCTCCAGGAATTTTCTTATTTCCTTTTTATTTTCTTTCTTGATCCATTCATTGATTTGGAGCATATTGTTTAATTTCCATGTATTTCTTATCGTTTCTAGTAACACTTTTGTTATTGATTTCTAGCTTTATTCTAATGTGGTTAGACAAGATAGTAGGTATAATTTCAATTTTACAAAAATTTGTTAGTACTTGTTTTGTGTCCTATCATATGGTCTGTTCTAGAGATTGTTTCATGTGTCACTGAGAATATGTACTCTGCACCTGTTGGATGATACATTTTGTAAATGTCTATTAAAGTCAGTCAGCCTGTACTAGAGGTTAATTCTAAGGTTTCCTGGTTAAGTTTCTGTTTGGATGATCTGTCTTTGGCTAAAAGTGGGGTATTAAAATCTCAAATATTATTGAGTTTAAGTCTATGTCACCTGATAGGTCTAATAGTAATTTGTCATATAACTGAGTGCTCCAGAGTTAGGTTTTGATGGCGTTTGGATGTGTGGTCCCCTCCAAAACTCATGTGGAAATTTGATCCCCAATGTGGCAGTGTAGGAAACTGATTGAGTCATGGGGACAGGTCCCTCATAAATGGATTAATGCTCTCCATGGGGGAGGGGGTATTAATGAGTGAGTTGTCACTCTATTAGTTCCCATGAGAGCTCATTGCTTAAAAAGATCCTGGCCCCTTATCTCTCTCTCTTGCTTCCTGTCACCATGTGATCTGCTTGTACCGCCGGCTGCATGCCACTTTCCACCATTAGTAGAAGCAACCTGAGGCCTTTGCCAGATGCAGCTGTCCCAGAATCATAAGCCAAATAAACCTCTCTCCTTTATAAATTACCCATTCTCAGTTATTTCTGTTATAGCAACACAAAACAGACTAAAACAGAAAATTGGTTCTGAGGAGTGGGGTGTTGCTAAACAGATATCTGAAAATGTGGATGCATCCTTGCAACTGGGTAATGGGCAAGGGTTGGAGGAGTTTGGAGGACTTAGAAGAAGAGAAAAAGATGAGGGAAAGTTTGGAATGTCTTAGAGACTTTTGTGATGGCGAGCAGAATACTGATAGAAATATGGACAGTAAAGGCCATGTGGAAGGTGAAGTCTCAGGTAGAAATGAGGAACGTATCGGGAATTGGACAAAAGATAACCCTTGGTACACCATAGCAAGGAACCTGGCTGCATTGTGTCCATGCCCTTGTACTTTGTGGGAGTTGCAACTAAAGAGTTGTGAACCAGAGCATTTGACCAAAGAAATTTCCAAGCAGCAAAGCATTAAGGAAGCTGCATGGTTTCTTTTAAGAGCCTATTCTTACTTATGGCAGCAAAGTCATGATGCAAAGCCAGAATTTAAAAGGGAAGCAGAGCATAAAGTTTTGGAAAATTTGCATCCTGGCCATGTGGTAAAGAAGTAGAGAGCCAGAGAACAATGCAAGGGTGAAGCAGATAAACTGGTTGCTAAAGACATTATCTTGGCAGTGAGGCAGCCAGATGCTAATAGCAGAGAAAATGAGAAGAAAGCCCTGCAGGCATTTCAGAAGTCTGGAAGGGTGTCCCACCCATCACAGACCCTGAGGCCTAGAAGGACTGAGTTATCTTGGGGGATAGACTTTGGGTGCAGCTGCCCTCGGGATCCTGCTCCCTGCATCCCAGCTGCTCCAGCTGGAAAAGCCCCAAGTGTGGTTTGTGCAGCATCCCTGGAGAGTAGAGGCCCAAAACTTCGGTGGCATCCATGTTGTGTTAAGTCTGCAGCCGGCAGGACGCGAGAGCCGTGGAGTCATGGCAGCCTCCAACCAGATTCCAGAGGATGTATGGAAAAGCCTGGAAGCCCAGGCAGAGACCTACCACAGGAGCAGAGCCACCACAGAGGTCATCTACTAGAGCAATGCCAAGCACAAAAGTGGGGTTGGAGCCCCCACAGAGAACCCCTACCAGGGAAATGTCTAATAGAACCAATACAGCAGGGCTGCTACCAGGACAACAGAACTTCAGGGCCACTGGTTACATACAACGCAATCCTGGAAAGGCCGTAGGCACCAGCGTGGCCCATTGGGCTGTGCCTGGCAGAGCTGTGGGAACAAGGCTACCTGATGCTTTGGGGTCCTGATGCCCTTTTGTGCCCAGGATGCAGGGCTTGCAGTCAAAGTACATTATTTTGGAGCTTTAAGATTTAATGCCTGCCCTGCTGGGTTTTGGACTTGTTTTTCCTTTCTTTTAGCCTATTCCTTCCTTTTGGAATGGGAATGTGTACCCATTGCCTGTTCCACCATTGTATCTTGGCAGTACATAAATTTGGTTGTTTTTCAGGGTCACAGCTGGAAGGACTTTTGCTTTTGTTCTCAGAGGAGACTTTGGACTTTTAAGTTGGTGTTGGAACTAGCTAAGACTTTTGGGATTATTGGGATAGAATGATTGTATGTTGTATGTGAGAGTGATATTAATTTTGGGGGGCCAGGGGCAAAATGATGGAGTTTGGATGTGTTGATGAGTTTGGATCCCCTCCAAAACTCATGTGGAAATTTGATCCCCAATGTGGCAGTGTTGGAAACTGATTGAGTCATGGGAGCGGATCCCTCATAAATGGATTAATGCTCTCCCTGGGGGAGGAGGGATTAATGAGTGAGCTGTCACTCTATTAGTTCCCAGAAGAGCTCATTGCTTAAAAAGACGTTGGCACCTTATCTCTCTCTCTTGCTTCCTGTCACCATGTGATCTGCTTGTACCCGCTGGCTGCCTGCCACTTTCCACCATGAGTAGAAGCAGCCTGAGGCCCGTGCCAGATACAGCTGTCCCAGAATCATAAGCCAAATAAACCTCTTTCCTTTATAAATTACCCAGCCTCAGGTATTTCTGTTATAGCAACACAAAACGGACTAAAACGGGTCTGTATATACTTTCTTCTTCAATTGATCTTTTTAGCATTATAGAATAACCTTCCTGATCTTTTCTATTTTTAAGATTCCTAGGCTGGAAGTATATATTATCTGAGATAAGTATAGCAGCTCCTCCTCTTTTTTGGTTTACATTTCGATAGAATATCTGTTTCCATCCCTCTACCTTCTGACAGTGTGTGTCTTTATAGGTGAGGTAAGTTTTTGTGCACGTTATATTGTGGATTCTTGTTTTATAATCCATTCAGCCACTTTGTGTATTTTATTGTTTTCATTTATCAATATACAATGTAGCGATTTTTGTGTTCCTTTACCAATTCCTCTCTTTTCCCTCCCCCCTCGCCCATCAACATTATCTGTTCACTTGTCTTAACAAGTTCAAGGAATTGTGATTGTTGTGTGTTTTTCCCCAACAACCCCTGCCCACTGTTTGTATAGTTATGGACTGATTGATTTTTAGCTCCCCAAAATAAGTGAGAACATGTAGCATTTCTCTTTCTGTGCCTAATTTATTTCACTTAATAGAATTTTTTCTAAGTCCATCTCTGTTGCTGCGAATGGTAGCATTTCATTCTTTTTATAGTACAGTAGCATTTCATTGTGTAGACATACCACATTTTCATTATCCACTCCTCTGATGACGGACATTAGGGCTGGTGCAATTGTTATATATTAGAAGTAATGCTGCAATAAACATTGAAGTACAGGTATCCCTTTGACATAATGATTTCTATTCCTCTGAGTATATTTTAATTAAGGCATTCAATCCATTTATATTTAGGGTTATTATTGATAGACACGGAGTTGTTACTGTCATTTTCTTATTTTTTCTGGTGATTTTGTATGTTATTTTGTCCTTTTTCCCATACTTACTGTCTTCCTTTGTGGTAAAGTGGTTTTCTCTAGCATTATATTTTGATTTCTCGCTATTTTTAGTATGCCTCATAAGCTTTTGTGTTGTGGTTACCATGAGGCTTACAAAAATCACGTTACAGTTGTAAGAATTTTATTAGAGTACTAACAACAAAAACAACAACAAAAACATAGCAAAGTCTATGCTTTGTTGGATTCCTTTGCTGGAGACATATTTATCTATTCTTCAGTCTTTTACTTCTACTGCTTGTAATAAATACAGGAGGCTTTTTCTAAAGGATTCCTTTGCTGGAGACATATTTATCTGTTCTTCAATCTTTTACTTTTACTGCTTGTAATAAATACAGGAGGCTTTTTCTAAAGAAATCATGCAATAAAAATGAGAAAAAAGGATTCTGAATTGCAAAACTTTATTTAAAAAAGAGTAAAGCTTTACTTTAATGCTCAAAATATAATTCTGTATATAAAAGAAATCCTGTAGAATTCAACTTAAAATCCTCAAAAATAAATGAGTTCAGCAATGTAGCAGGTTATGAGGTCAATATAAAAAAATCAACTGTATTTCTATATACTAGCAATAAACATTCTGGAAACAACTAAAAAAGTGATACCATTGAAAATAGGATCAAAAAAATGAAAAACTCTGGAAAAATTTTAGGAATGTAAGTGTTCTAATTGTATACTGAAAACAACCGAATATAATGAAAGGACAAAAACACAAATTTTAAAATGGAGTAATGATTTGGATATTCCCTTCCCAGCAGTTCACTGTGATTTTTTAGAGCCTAGGGTTGTTAGGAGTGATGGCACCTTGTACTTGGTCATGAGAGTTGAGGTGGAGAAGAGGTGATAGAATTGAGAAATATGTGAGAGCCAAAAACAAATGAAGAAATTCACATATTTGTGTGACTATGAGAGGATACTGGACCAACCTGTTTTCCAAATATCTAGACTGTGATACTTGGAAAACATTTGTTGATAGTTATGAGAAGAAAGAAACACACACACACACACACACACACAGAGACGGGATGTCCCCCAGTTTTTAATTTTGGTGTGTGTTGTTTATTGGCTTTGTTTGTGTTGCAAGAGCAGGAAAGCATTTTGTGTTTGAGTCAAGTTTGAGAAACATCAGATGACCAAGAATAGAACTCATGAGATAGAGAGAAGATCTGGATGAAGCAAGGATAAAACCCAGAACCAGCGTTAATCTCTGAGCACAGGTGATGCTGTCTATCAAGGAACACCAATAACAACAAACACAAAGTCTTGGAGGTGGGGTCTTTTAAACTTTTAATTTTGAACTCTCAACGGGGACTAAAAAGAAGAGCAAGTGAGTATGAAGAGAAAACAGGGACACTAGTGTTACCGAAACCAAGGAGGAGTTTCAATGACTACTGAGAATTATATAATAAGTCAAGGACTAAGGTGTGTCTTCTGGTTGGAGGCAGGAACCCATCGATGATCTGAATAAGCTTCAATTAAGTTCTCCACACTCCCATGAGGAGCAGACCATGAAGAACACTACATCTTGACATTGGCTTTTTTTTTTTTAACCAAAATTATGAATAAGGGTTTCATTTCCGTCTCTAGCATTTGAGCACAAATTTTGCTCCAGCCATTGTGGATACAAGTGCCACAGTGTGGTTTCTGCTCTCCATCTTACTTACAATGGCCTAAAAAATACAGTAACTAAGACTATTTTAAGGTTTTAAAATATATTCTCAAGGAAACATAGACTGATATGGAGGTACTCAAAGTCATACGATTCTATAACTGTCTGTAAGAAAAAAATATTCAGCAAACTTCATTACTTCTGAAAAGGACTGTAGCAGCTCTAATACAATCAGGAACAACACAGGTTAAGTACAATAACTAATCAATCAACGCAGTCCTGGAATTCCAA
>NW_007740628.1:9722-11289 GCF_000696425.1 Galeopterus variegatus | reverse complement strand
GATAAATTAGTTAAAAATGACAGAAGAGCCCTGAGTCAAAGAAAATATTTGTAAACTGGAACTTCCTGTCTGAACAAGATGACAAGAACCATTTTTCCTCCTCCTGTCTACTAAGTTCAAGTATAAACTATGGAATTTACCTAAGAAACACCCACAGGAAAACTCTGGAAGGCTGTAGAAATAAATAAACAACAGAGTGCCAGGATGCCATTATACTCTCACCAATCAGGAGAAGGAGACCCTCCTGATGTTTTCCAGTACATGGCAACAGGCAGCTGGCAGGTAGGGTCATTTCTCTCTGGACTCAACCTGATTTCTGTAACAAGAAATAGTGACTACATTCCCCTTCCCCAAGCCCAGCATGACCTGAGCAAGATAGATTCAGAGCCCTGGGGGCAATTAGCGGGCAGTGAGTCTGTCCTCTTTTTTCCCCTATAGATGCTAAGACAACCAGGCAGCTCCTGCAAAGACCCACCACAACCAGTGAATTATTCCAGGAAGATGTACATTCACATGTATGTCATAAGTTACTATTCCTCCCTCCAGCTCTTCAGGAGAAATATGCTTGGGGACCGTGGACGTGGTCCTTATGTAATAAGCTCAGATTATGAAATCTGTTCCCAGAAGGCCTGAGTTGTTGGGCAGGATTGAGAAGTGCATGGACCCAGGAACAATAACCTCTGGGAGAATCTGCTCCCACCATCTCTGACACCCTAGCAGTCATTCATTCTGCTGTTGTCACTCTCTGGAGCTCCTGTCTTTGCTCTGAGATTCAGGGATGGTGTTTTTACACTGTTTGAAAAATAACACAGCCCAGCTGTGAAGAGCAGAGATGCCAAGCCTGAGGAAAGAGAAAATGGCATGTAGGGACCTAGGAAGCCTATTCATACTCTGTATTCAAAAAAGGGCTTCTGAAAGACCAGTAGGCCAGCTCTGATTGGATAATCCTGTTAGTGGCCATCAGCTAATGAGGAAATAAAATATTGAGACTCTTCCAAAAGTACTTGCCACAGACCTCCACCTACAGCATATTCATCTTCGGAGAGTTCATTTTCATGTTTTTCAACTTTTCTTTTTTAATTATCACTAAGTCCAACACATAAAATTACACACATGTGGAATACTAGAAAATACAATTATATAACCATAATCACAATCAAACTTGAGAATATGTCCATGACTCATCTCATTTGAATTTACTCTTTCACCACTCCAGCTCTAGACAATTTTTAATGTCTTTCCTGTGTCTAAACATGAGCCTTTATAAAAATATCTGAAGTGCAAAAATAAATTATGTAGTTGCCTTAGGTCTAGTTTCTTTCACATAGCTGGACACTGTTGATGATCTTTCCTGCTAGAGCAGATATCATTATTATATCTGCTTTGATTGGGGAATAGTATTCTATGGCACAGATACACCACATACATGTTACCTTCTGCTAGTGGATGAATTTGTTCATTTACTTTTGGCAATTATAAATAGTTCTACTATGAGTATTCACATATGAGTCTTTGGCCATAAACTTATCTATGTTTTTTTTTTTTGCATACACTTGAAAAAGAAATT
>NW_007740628.1:4354-9699 GCF_000696425.1 Galeopterus variegatus | reverse complement strand
TCTTTGTTGACACTTATTATTGTCTGTATTATAGCCATTTTATTGGGTGTTAATTATCCTCCTTATGGTTTTCATTTGCATTTCTCTAATCACAATAATGTTCATATTTCCACGTACTTACTGACAATTTGTATATCTTCTTTGTAGACACGTGTATTTAAATCCTTTGTCCATTTTAAAAACTTGATTGTCTATTATTGACTTTTAAGAGTTTCATCTTTATTCTGAAATATACCCATCACACAGATAATTTAAAAATTTTTTACATTAATTGACTTGTCTTTTTATTTTCTTTATGTCCTCATTTGAAAAACATAAGTGTCAAAATGTTATCAAATGCAATTTATCTTTTTATTTCTTTCTCTAGAATGTGATTTTGGTGTAATTTCTAAGAAATTGTTACCTAGCTTATAAGTACAAAAATTGACTCTAATTTCTAAGAAATTGTTACCTAGCTTATAATTACAAATATTTACTCCATTATTGCTCTATAAGTTTTATAATTTTATCTCCTACAAACAATAAGAGATCTATTTTGAAGACTTTTGTGAATGGGTCTGATTTGAGTGAGGGGTTCAACTTTATCTTTCTGCAAGTGTATACAATTTTCCCAGCACAATTTGCTGAAAAAGCTGTCTGTACAAAAGACAGTGTTTTGTGTGTGTGTGTGTTTTTTTCTGGAAACAAATAGCTAGTCTTTGCCATACAGTATTTCTCCCTTATGTGAGCTCTCTTATGTCTGCTTAGGTGTGACTTCTGACAAAAGATGTTCTACATTCATTACAATGAGCCGTCCATATCCACAAGATCCACATTCATGGATTCGACAAATTATAGATCAAAAATATTTGAAAAAAAGAAAGTATGGCAATACAAAATATACCAAAAAAGTACAACTACTTATATTGTTTTTAATGTATTCAGTAATGTAAGTAATCTAGACATGATGTTAAATTGTGCAGCAGAATGTTACACAATAGATCACCACTTCATATAATACTTGAGCATTCACAGATTTTGGTATCTATGGAAAGTTTTGAAACCAATCCCCTGTGGATATGAATAGACAGCTGTACATTCATAGGTTTTGTCTTTTACATGAGTTCTCTGATGCATCCTGAAGTGTGCTCATGACTAGTAAGGCTTGGTTTCTGGTAGAAAGATTTTGTACATTCATTACATTTATATGGTTTCACAACTGTGTGAGTTCTTTGATGTACACTGAGGTCTGCTTTACTGTAGAAAAGCTTCCTATATTCTTTTCGTTCATCTGGATTCTCACATGTGTAAATTCTCCAATGCTTGCTGAGGTTTGACTTCTGATGAAAAGGTTTTCCACATTCATTACATACATAGGGCTTCTCATCTGTGTGAATCTCTGATGCATGCTTAAGATTGACTTACATTTGAAGGTTTCTTCACACTCATTGTATTCGTAGGGTCTTTTCTATGTGTGTTTTTCTTATGTTTATTGAGAGCCAAGTTATGGTAGATAGATTTTATACATTCTTTGTACTCATATGGTGTCAAACCTGTGTGAGTACTGTGATGTACATTGAAGTCTGATTTACTTCAGAAAACTTTTGAATATTCTTTTCATTCATATGATTTCTTACCTGTGTGAATTCTCTGATGTCTGGTAAGGTTTGACTTCCTGTGAAAGGTTTTCCCACATTGACTACATTCATATGGTTTCTCACCTGTGTGAATTCTCTGATGTCTGGTGAGGTATGACTTTCTGTGGAAGGTTTTCCCACATTGACTACACTCATATGGTTTCTCACCTGCGTGAGTTCCCTGATGTACACTGAGGCATGATTTACTGGAGTAAGTTCTTCTACATTCTTTACATTCATATGGTTTCTCACCTGCTTGAATTCTCTGATGCTTGCTGAGGTTTGACTTCTCATAAAAGGTTTTTCCACATTCACTACATTCATATGGTTTCTCACCTGTGTGAATTCTCTGATGCCTGCTGAGGTGTGACTTCCTGTGAAAGGTTTTTCCACACACACTGCATTCATATGGTTTCTCACCTGTGTGAATTCTCTGATGCCTGCTGAGCTGTGACTTCCAGTGAAAGGTTTTTCCACACACACTACATTCATATGGTTTCTCACCTGTGTGAATTCTCTGATGTTCATTGAGATTTGATTTATGGTAGAAAGTTTTTTCACATTCTTTACATTCATATGGTTTCTCACCTGTGTGAGTTCTCTGATGTTCATTGAGATTTGATTTATGGTAGAAAGTTTTTCTACATTCTTTACATTCATATGGTTTCTCACCTGTGTGAGTTCTCTGATGTACATTGAGGTGTGATTTACAATAGAAAGTTTTTCCACATTCTTTACATTCATATGGTTTCTCACCTGTGTGAGATCTGTCATGTAAGCTGAGGTGTGACTTCCGGCTGAAAGCTTTCTTACATATTTTACATTCATATGGTTTCTCACCTGTGTGAATTCTCTTATGCTGGTTGAGGCCTGACATCGCATGAAAGGTTTTTCCACATTCTTTACATTCATATGGTTTTTTACCTGTGTGAATTCTCTGATGCCTGCTGAGATTTGACTTCTCATGAAAGGTTTTTCCACATTCACTACATTCATATGGTCTCTCACCTGTGTGAATTCTCTGATGCTTGCTGAGGATTGAGGACTTGTGAAAGGTTTTCCCACAGTCATTACACACATATAGCTTCTCCCCTGTATGTGTTCTCTTATGGATTGTAAGGGGTAATTTCTTCATGAATGATTTATCACATTCACTATATTTATAAGGTTTCTGTTCTGTGTGTATTTTCTGCTGTTCAGTGAATTCATAATTTTCACAGAACTTTCTCCAACATATGTCAAACTGAAAAGCTTTCTCTAATACTGGAATTGTCTCTTGGGCAACAACATCTGACTTATGAAAGACTTTCCCATAATCAAATTTACAGGATGTCTCTCCCACATACACTTTCTTCTGTTCCAATAATATTGGCGCTGTGTTGAAGGATTTCCATTGTCCACTATATTCAAAAGCCTGCTGCTGAGCATGAATCTTGGAATGCTGATTAAGATGCTCACAATGTTTCCACAAGTTCCCAGTTATATTACCCTCATCAGATTTCTCTCCAGCATGCATCCAATCAGCCTCCCTAGGAGGAAGTGCATTCCAACATACATTGAACTCTTTGCACCTCATTCCTAAATACTTTTCACTATTTATAATTGAATTTGAAATATGGTTTGAGCTCAAATGAAATGCTTGTTCTATTTCAACTTTCTCCTCAGTTGATGTATTGCTGTTGGCAATTACAACATCCTGCAAATGTGTATCATGACGTTCTTGGCTTTTTGTAATTAGCGCTTCAACTATCTGAACATCTAAAATAAGAAAAAAATACCATATCTATAAGCCACCCATAAGTATTGCTTAAATGAGCATGTAAAGGTAAAGAAGTTTTTTCATATTCTCATGGCATAGGATTGTATAAAAGTGAATAATGGAAATTGGATTTATAAGTATACATGTTTCCTACATACTACCATAATGTAATAAATTATATTAAAATATTTCCTAATGTACAATTTTCTTTCTTTAGTTTTCATTCATAAGAAAATATTTGGTAAAACTTTCACCTACACTTGGTCATAATTTTCAACCAAGTGCTTATCATCTGACATTTGTTTACCCTATTTTATTTCTCTATTTTTATAACAACAGTGCGAATCACATGGTGCTTTTTTCCCTTCTTATTCTGATTTGAGTATGGTAATACTTTATTTCATCAGGTACTTTCGGGTTCAGCAGGAAACCAATTTTCTTTCCTTTAAACAGAAATTTGGCTTAGGTTCAGAATTTTGCCCCATTGTTCATTTAGTTTTCATTCTTCCCTACAAAAAGGCTATAGACATATGAAAATTTTTCAGATAAAACATCTCCTTTCCCACGCAGTAGATAAAGACATCTTACTACAAATTTCTCATTTAACATCACTGCCTCTGCTTCTCAAAAAGCTCCATTTTACCACACTGTGCACCCCTTTTCTGCAGGTTTAACATGTGGTTGTCAACCCAGGATGTACCCACAATATTTCAATTTCTATTTAGCTTCTTCTGAGTTTAACTGGCATTCTACCTCCATTTTCTGGTGCACACACCTCTGCTTTATAATTTGCTGCTTCTGACGACTTTTATTTTTTGCAATGAAGTTTCAGTTGTGTCCTATTTTCATAAAAAATAAAGTCTTGTGTGCATTCCTTGTTCTCTTTGTTGGTTTAGAATAACATTCACAAAGAGAAGGGAACATGCTAAATTCAAGTTCCAGTACTCTACAAAAAAATCTGAGCCCTTCAACATAAAACTCTTGCTTCACTTGATGTTGGGACCCACAATCTCCTGAATCTCCTTCCAAGTCCAGTAGCTCCTTTCCAGGTGCCTATGCTGTGTCTTTAACAGCTTCATACTTTCTGATTCATGGTACACAATGCTCACGTCTGGACCTCTTTGCTCATTCTCTTATCAACACCCTAGGTAACCTCCTCTATAATTCTGACTTTAAAAATCAGGTGTAAGGCACCAATTTCCAAATTTGTAGCTCCAATAGTGATGTCCTCTCTAAACTCTCAATTTTATACTTATGCAAGTATAATATTTCAAATCAGGAAGAGTTAAGTTGAACTTATGCTATGCCAAAGTAAACAATAATCTTCCTAGAACTGCCCAATCTGGATATCCTTCTTAAATTCTCATTACCCACTTTTCTGTCTCTCTCACTGTGGTTACATATTCCTCATGATTCTAATACAAATATTTAATGTGTATTATTATCTTGTTTCTCATCAGAATGTGAACCGTATGAAAGAGACATTATTTAGATTATTGCTGTTTTAAGTACAACTATATATAAAATAAACAGTACTTAAAACACACTTAATTATGATGTAGTTAGAAAAATATGTGTATAAATAAATGTTTGTGCTATAATTTAAATGTTCCCCCAAACTCATATTGAAGCTTGATCATCATATTAACATTATGAAGAGTGTGGAAAATCTAACTATGGTATTTGAACTGTAAGGCTTTGAGGAAGTTATTAGATAGTGAAGACCATGCCTTTATAAATGCATTGATCTGTTCATGAAATAGTGAGTTAATGAGTTATTGGGGGTATATTGGTGGCTTTAAACAGCATGTGGACACACTTCTGCCACTCTCACCTTGTGATACGCTGCACCAACTGTAGACTCTGCTGAAGAGTCTCCACAAATGAGAAGACCCCCACCAGATGTGACAACTCAACCTTGGACTTGTCTGCCTACATAATGATAAAAAATAAATTTTGTTTCCTTATAA
>NW_007740628.1:2456-3474 GCF_000696425.1 Galeopterus variegatus | reverse complement strand
TGTACATATGTATCTTACAACAGGTACAGTATTCCATATGGTAGAAGAAAGAAAAATCACATCAGGAAGATTCTGCAATTGTAATAAATTATTAATTACAAAAATACTACTACAAAGCCACTTTACAGATCTAGACCATCATTCTTGCTACAGATAAAAGGATGAAGAAAATTCTACTCCTCCAAGGGATCTATGATATAGTATGAAGACATAAGTATAAATACTTACCTGAAAAAAAAGTGTGAGTTGAACTAATTTAGAACCAAGTTCAATATAGACTGGCGTAAGAAAGAATGAGAAAATATAGTTCTATTTTGTGTTCAGTTTCAACTGCACTGAAATGCCAAAGATGCTTAGCCTTTCCATGTAAAGTATAAGAGTAAACAGGAAAAGTCCAGTCAGAAGGGCACAAACAACTCACACTATATTAAAGGAACTACATACAGTACTATGTCTAGAGGATGGGATAAAAACAATTCGACCAAAATCAAATATCAAAAACCTTGTATCAGAGCACTCATTGTTGACTTTAAATTACTTTCAAATTAAAAGCATGGACCAAACATTTCCAAATTTTCTTTCTGTGTGCAAAAAAACTTGCTTGTGTCCACCCTGGGGTGAATATTGCCACTTTTCATACCACGAGGTGTAAATAATAAGGTCCTGTAAGGAGAGGTAAATGACATAGTCAGATTTGCATTTGACATTCATCCACTAGAAGGGAATGGTTAAGGTGCTTGTGGGAGAATCAGAGGGAAGTAAACAGAGTAACAGATGATCACCTGTCATCAGGACACACAGCAGTAAGCATAGCAAAGAGGAAAAAAAGGACAGAAAAAGCAGCAGCAGAACATGGTTCTAATTTGCTGTGTAGAGAATGAAAATAAGAGTCTTATTCCCAGGCTATTTACATGATTTCAGCTACTTAGGTGTTGGCATTGTAAAGTAAAATTTGAAAAATGGGTTTTAAAAAAAACTATAATGCAGAAGTGACAGAGCTTTGAACACATTATACTTA
>NW_007740628.1:0-550 GCF_000696425.1 Galeopterus variegatus | reverse complement strand
GGTACGGGGGCGACACTGAGGGTTGCGATCCGTTGCCGGACACAGAAAAAGAAAAAAAAAAAAAAAAACTTGCTTGTGTCCACCTCGGGGTAAATACTGCCACTTTTCATACCACGAGGTGTAAATAATAAGGTCCTGTAAGGAGAGGTAAATGACATAGTCAGATTTGCATTTGACATTCATCCACTAGAAGGGAATGGTTAAAGTGCTTGTGGGAGAATCAGAGGGAAGAAAACAGAGGAATAGATGATCACCTCTCATCAGGACACACAGCAGTTAAACAGAGTAACAGATGATCACCTGTCATCAGGACACACAGCAGTAAGCATAGCAAAGAGGAAAAAAAGGAAAGAAAAAGCAGCAGCAGAACATGGTTCTAATTTGCTGTGCAGAGAATAAAAATAAGAGTCTTATTCCCAGACTATTTACATTATTTCAGCTACTTAGGTATTGGCATTGTAAAGTAAAATTTGAAAAATGGCTTTAAGAAAAAAAACTATAATGCAGTAGTGACACAGCTTTGAACACATTATACTTAAAATATCTGTGA
>NW_007740627.1:16593-29182 GCF_000696425.1 Galeopterus variegatus | reverse complement strand
CTGGCCGTGGGCTCCCCACGCTACCAGCCCCGTCAGAGATCCGCGGGGAGAGTGGGATTGTCAGCCAGCCCACAGGCCCCGGGGTGCCCCGTGTCGAGGTAAGCAAATAGCACTTCTCAGTGAGGAGTCACGCCAAACAGAGAGGGCTGTCCTGCCCTCCGTAAGCCGGCCTTCTCCACTCCCACCCAAGAAAATGGAGGCAGCTTTGATGTGGGCACCTAGCCTGGTGTGGTGGGCGGGGCCAGGCGGGCGGGGAGCAGTCGGGCTTCGCCCCGCAAGTGGGGCTGGGCTGGGGGTGACTTACAGAGGTCGCAGAGTTGGGGCGATCTGGTGCGCTTCACTCCGCCTCTGCGCAGTCCTTTGCTGGCTTTCCTGGCCTTTGATGACTGGGCTGATCGTTTGTTCCCACAGCCGGGCTTGGGCGCTCTCAGGAGTCCTCCTCTGTGTCGGCCCCAAAGCCTCGAACCTGCTGCCGCTTGTTTGTCGATGTAGGATTGTTGTTGAAAGAATTATTCGCCTTTTGTTGCTCTTGGAAATGCAATTAATACTCTGGTATCACAGTGCACGGCTCACAGGATCGCACTGTCTCCTGGCACGGCTGCTCCAGACCCGTTGCCATCTTGGTCTCTCCTGGGAATCTTTAAACAGAAGTCTGGACTCTAGTCCAGATCAATTTAATTAGAATCTTTGATTTCATAAAAAATTCACAGCCAGGATTGGGAGCCACTGAGGTGGGTTTTATCCTCTAAACCTCACAAATAGTCTTGGAGGCAGGTCATTTTACAGGTGAGGAAGTGGCGGCACACGGAAGGTTGTTTTAGAGACCACGCTTTTACCACTTTGCTACACCACCTCTAAATCAATGAACACATGCACAAATGATTGTTTTAAGAACCACCTGGCATCTGTGCTTTTGGACAGGGAGCATTCTAAGATTATTGTCAAAACCAGATTTTTCTTTTGAGGACAGATTGCTGGTATCCTGTCTGTCTGGTCTTTCATAAGTCCCAGGAAGGGAATAGTTTGGTCTGCACAGATTTGGATGTACAAGGTAAACAGCTGGGATGCAGCTAGAATAGGATAGGGACTAGCAGGAGGGAGACTCAGCCAAAAACAGCAGACCTTGGAATAAGGAAATTCTGAGAATACACTTCAGTACTAGTGTAAAGGCAGAGGAAATTGGGGCAGGGCACCCTCACATGTGGGTCAGACATGTACGTAGAGCTGGAAAGGGCTTCACAGGTATAAATTGAGTAGCATTTCCTAAATATGAGTTTTTTTCAGACTTTAAGATAAAGGGATACAGGATGAAAGAAATTCAATTTTAAGTGAGCATCAAAATGAACACATTTTATTTCTTTGTTATAAAAAAGAAAACCTTGGATTGAAATTTACATTTTAACATATTATAATAACAGAGCACATTAACTGTATATAGAAATACTGTAAAATGTGATTGATAAATCTGACTTCAGTAATAGACTGTTTTCTGTTTTCTTCATTACGGTTTATAAAATGATAGCGGTTAAGGTTCAATGCTTTTAAAAATTCATTTTCCCTTTTCTAGGACTATGTTTCCATTTCCTAATCTATTACTGATACTGAGCATTTTACCTGACTAAGCCCATTTAAAATAATTTAATTTAGTCCTCCACATTATTCTGGAACCTAAATTGAAAACAAATGTTTCTTAAAAAGCAATTTCATATTTCCATGCTTATTACTTGCCATGTATATTATAAAAGTTGAATGCTTTATGTTAGAGAAGTTAATCTGAAATCATTCTTAGTTAAATTCATTGTTCTCTGTACTTAGAACAAGTAAAATAAAATGGTAGGAATAATACAGTTTAAGCATTTTTATTGTTTGTTTGCAAACTATATGAAAATTAGCATTTGAAAAATCCTTCACTCTGTTGAGATCTTGTTGCTGCTTAGCCATAATAAAGGTGGAAATATGAAAATATTCCAGGTGGCAACATTTTATGATTAAAGTCCAAAATCATATAAAGAAATAGAAAGCATAATAATAAAAATAATGTTTGTATAAGATTTTGCAAAATATTTTTTACACATACTATTCTTACTTACTACTTAAAACAACTTTAGGAAGTTGATAACATTATTATTTTTACTCTAGAGTTCAGGGAATAGAGTTCCAGGGAATAATTTACCCACAACAGTAGCTAGTGAGATTGGGATTAGAACCCAGTTTTCTGATTTCCAACTCTGTACAATTTTGTTACACAAAAATGCCTCCGTACAGGAAGGCTAATGGATTTGGATCTCAACATTGAGCTTAAAGAGGTTTTAGAAATTTCCAAAAAAAAAAAAGTGTTTAGGAAGTAGGTATGGATATTTGGTTTGGTATTCAAGGGAACTGTCAAAAGTGGAAAGGAGTCCTTCCCAGCCCAGCTACTTTTTACTCTTTCCAGATGGAAGACATGGAGCATAATTCAGACAATCTCCTCTTTAATGGGAAGCACACTCTATAAAGTGTGGCACTTAGCATAAACTCTGGAGGCAGACCTGGGATCAAATCCCAGTTCTGTCATCTCCTAGCTAAGTGGCCTTGGATGAATGAATTTACTTCCCTAAAACTCAGTTTTCTCATCTGCGGAATGTGGATAAATAAAATACCTATATGAAAAGATTTGTTATGAAGACAAGATGAAATAGTTTATGTAAGGTACCCAAGAAATTTCACTAGGTATATTATTTATAGCTATTATCTTAATGCTCCATGCCTCCCAAGAAAATAAATTGAATATGCATGCAATATTTTGATGACTTATTCATTAAGACGGGATCTTAGTAAACTGAATATGACTAAGTTCAAATTGTCATAATTGTTAGTAATGTGACTCCTACATTTTCTGAGGATGCTAATTCAAACACATTGTCTCATTGTTATCATAAGTCAACTTGTTTTTGAGCCAGTGAATACAGTCCATTTAAGCCTCTGAAACTTTCCCATGATACACTGACATTAGGTGAGCATGTGGCTGGTTTCTGGCTGAAAAGATGCAGAGGACAATCTATGTGGGCCATTAGGGACTAGTGTTAGATTTTGAGCATCCGCCAATCTTGACTTTCTGGCCTCCACTCTGAGGCTGTTTTGAGTGACTGCTGTGTTTCTTAAAATGTCACAAAGAGTTTCTGCAGGATTGAGGAAAATGGATTAGTTTTTACCATAGTTAATTAGCTAAAACTAGTTTCTGGAACTGGACAATATTTGAAAGTTATTGCGGTGGGTATTTTATATTCATTGATTTGCGTGAAGACATCAACATATTGTTTATTGATACAAGTAATTTGTATTGTTGACTCTTTGGTGGGCTTTTTGGTGCTATTGGTTGAAAGTATGTACCCCCAAGCTCATGTTGGAACTTGATCCCCAATATGGTACTTGAAAGGTGGGGCCTTTAAGAGGTGATTGGATTGTAAGGACCATGCCCTTGTGAATGAATTAATCCATTCATAGATTAATGGGCTAATGATTTAATGAGTTATCAGGGAGCAGACTTGCTTTATAAGGAAAGTAAGTGAGCACATAAAAACACTCTTTCCATTCTTCCCATATGATAACCTATGTCAACACTGGACTCTAGAGGGTTCACACCAAGAAGGCTCTCACCAGGTATACCCTGGGAAGTTAGAACTTCCCAGCCTCCCAAACTGTAAAAAATACATTTTATTTCTTTATACATTACACAGTTTCAGGTATTCTGTTATAATCAGAAGAAAATGGACTAATACAGAAAATTGGTACCAGAGAGGGGTGTTAGTCATAAGGAATACCTGAAAATGTGGAATCTGCTTTGGAACTGGGTTATGGGAAGAAGCTAGAAGAGTTTAGAGGAGCAAGCTAGAAAAAGCCCAGATTCTAGTGAGGGCTTAGAAGACAAGAAGACCAGGGAAAGTTTGGAGTTTCTTAGAGATTGGTTAAGTTGTGGTGACCAGAATGCTGATAGAAATATGAAAGGTAAAGGCCATTCTGAGGAGATCTCAGATGAATATGTGGAGGAGCTTATTGGAAATTGGAGCAAAGGTAACCCTTGCTATAAGCTGGCAAATAACTAGGCTGAATTGTGTCCATGCCCTAGGGCTTTATGGAATGCAGAACTTAAGAGTGACAAACAAGGGTATTTGGCAGAAGAAATTTCTAAGCAGAAAAGCATTCAGGCAGCTGTGTGGCTACCTTTAATGGTCTATGCTAAATTACAGCAGCAAAGTTGTGACATAAAGCCAGAATTTATAATAAAAAGAGAATCAGAGGGTAAAAAATTTGGAAAACTCTCTGCCTGGCTCTCAGCCTGCAAAGAGTGAAAACATGTGTTTGGGAGAAGAAACCAAGAATGGAGCCTGGGGACCATTTGCTAAGGAGATCAGTACAGAAAGAAGAGATCATCAGGAGAATGGAAGAAAGACCTTGAAGGCATTTCAGAACTCTTTTAGGCTGCCCCCTCCCATCATAAGCCCAGAAGCCTAGGAAGAGAAAATGGCTTTGGGGAACAAACCCAGGGCACCTTCCATGGATTCGATGTCTAGGACCACCTCTGGATGCCACTCCCTGCTCTCCAGCTGCTCCAGTCACAGCTAAACTGGTCCTGGGTGCTGTTGGACCTACAGCTTTGGAAGATACAAGCCAGAAGCCTTGGTAGAATTCATGTGGTTTTAAGTCTGTAGGCTTGCAGAATGAAAGAGCTGTGGAAACCCAGCAGCCTCCACCCTGATATCAAAGAATGTATGGAAAAGCCTAATGGCCCAGAAAGATTCGTCACAGGGATAGACTCACTACAGAGAGTTTCCACTAGAACAATGCTGAGTGGAAATGTGGTGTTGGAGTTGCAGCAGAGAACTCCCACCAGGGCTATGTCTAGTGGAGCTGTGGGAGCAGGATTGCCACACAGACCCCAGAACTATATAGATACTGGCAGGCAATGCCAGCCTGGAAGAGCTGAAGCATGGGCTGAGCCCAGGAAAGTCATAGGGGCAGGCCTGCTTGAGAACTTGGGGGCCCAACCACCAGTGTGCAGAAGATGCCAGACATGGAGTCAAGGTAGATTATTCCCCAGCTTTAGATCTAATGCCTGCAGTGTTGATTTTTGAACTTGCTTTGGACCAGTTACTCCTTTTTTTCTTTTTTGTTTCTTCCTTCTGGAATGGCAAAATGTACCCTATGCTTGTTCCCCCATTGTATTTTGGAAGTAGATAACTTGTTTTGATTTCACACATGGGACTTTGGACTTTAGACTTTTGAGTTTGTGCTGAATTGAGTTAAGACTTTGGGGCTATAAGGATGGAATAAATGTATTTGTATGTGAGAAGGTCATGAGCTTTGGGGGTCAGGGGCAGAATGCTATGGTTTGAATGTTTGTCCCTGCAAGCTCATGTTGGAACTTAATCCCTAATATGGTATTTGAAAGGTGGGTCCTTTAAGGGGTGATTGGATCATGAGGACCATGCCCTCATGAATGGATTAATTCATTTATGGGTTAATAGGTTAATTGTTTAATGGATTATCAGGGAGAAGAGTGGCTTAATAAGGAGAGCAAGTGAGCACATAAAAACACTCTTGCTGTGTGATGATAACCTGCATTGCCATGGGATTCTGTGGAGTTCCCACCAAGAAGGCCCTCATCACATGTGCCCCCTGGACCATGGACTTCCCAGCCTCCAAAATGGTAAGAAATACATAGTTTTTAAAAATTGGTTATGAATATTCATGAGATAAAAAGCTGATTGTCCCCCCTCATGCCCTAGATGTGAAGGCCAGATCCATACTGGCAGCATTCCCATTACCACGAATTGTGATTGTACCCCATGTCCCCCATCCAGTTATCCCCAACCTCCCTCCCCTCCCCCTTTCCCCCATCCAATTATCCCAACCTCCCTCCCCCTCCCCCCTTCCCCACTCCTCTTTGTATGCCTAGGTATGTTCTCTCCCTCTGCAGGTCCTACAAACCACTGTGGTGTTTCTTTCCTTCCTCCTTTCTCTCTTAGCTTCCACTTATGAGTGAGCACATGCAGTATTTATCCCTCTACACTTTGCTTATTTCACTCAACATAAGTTTCTCCAAGCTCATCCATGTTGTTGCAAATGGGAGAATTTCATTCTTTTTTATGGCAGAGTAGTATCCCATGGTGTATATATACCACAGTTTCCTTATCCAATCATCCATTGATGGACCATTTAGGTTGGTTCCATATCTTGGCTATTGCAAACAGAGCTGCGATGAACATGGGAGTGTAGGTATCTCTTTGACATGATGATTTCCATTCCTCTGGGTATATACCCAGAAGTGGGATTGCTAGATTGTATTTCTTTATATATATTACCTAGTTTCAAGCATTCTGCTATGAGTAACAGAGAATGAACTAATACACTTGGTATGCTTATTATTTGAACTCAAAGATCCCTTATAGTTATGTCTCTAGATACTGAAGCATATGTGCTTCCTGAAAATGATATTCCCCAAGAGAGCACTGAACCTGTAAGTATTTATTGATCCATTTGAATCCAGGTAACCCTGAGCCCATTATCTGGAGCTTTGTGGGGGGGGATGGTAGTGTTTGGAGTTTCTGGGTTAACTTGTATTGCTAGCATATGGATGAAATGTCTTAATTTTCCTAGGTTTGTTATTTTTCAAATATACTCATTTTTTAGATTAGAAAGCTAGATAAACTAAAATTATTGAAATGGCATGAGAGGTTCTTTTTTTTTTTTAGTTGCTCAGGGGTAGAGTACTCTTTATTTTCTCATCCATTGGTAAAATATATTTTCTGAGAAATGGACGTACTTTGTATTTTTGTACATCCCACTGTACTCAATGTTTGTCACGTCAGATTCATCTGTAACAACTCATTTGACCTCACATTTTAAGATCTGAATCAAATTTAGTTGAGGATGTCAAGAGAAACTATAGCATTTGGAAAATGGCTGAAAAATTGAGGCTATTTAGCTTTGAGAAGAGAAGTGGGGTTTATGATTGTTCTTAAATAATTGCAGTGCAGCTCTTCATACAGATCCAGACAACAAAACTAGAAATGAGACGTTGTCTGTGGGCCTGATGTATGACTTTTATAATGATGAGAGCTTCTCATGGGTGGAGCTGTCCCCTTTGAGGGGTGAAAAGCAGTGAGCTCTTTGTCACTGCTTGGATGATGTCCTTTCATGGGTCTACTGACGTGGTTTTAACTTTAGGCAGAAGGATTGATTGGTTAACCTCCCAAGATTCATTTTAATTCCAAAATGCTATGATTTCACGATCTTTAAGAACTGGACCTAAAAAAAAAAAAAAAAAAAAAAGAGAGAGATGATGGTTGGATGCTAGATCAGCAATGTACCTTGTATGGCCCTTGAGTTTCATACGGCCTTAACTGTTAAGAGGAAAGATTGGAAGCTCCCACTATGGTTTAACTCTTGAATATGTCCAGATGTTAATGTTTAGTGGTTCATGGAACAGTACCAATCTTCTCATTCACATTTTGAAATTTACTAGAATGGATAATCCAAGTCATAAGAATGATTTCCCCCATAGGACACAATAATGTCATTTTCATTTGGAAGGAAAACAAAAATGTCACCTGAAAAATTCTGATTTTTTTAATTGCTTCTCATAACACCATTGCACTAGATGATGTTTTTAGTCTCTGCATGTTGAATGTTGTTTCTATTTCCTCATTAGAATAATAGATACTAAGCCTAGAAATTTGAAATTGTTGTCACAGGAAGCTTCTACCTCTAGATTAGTCATTTTCTTCTCTTAGTCCAGCATCGGTTGGATCTCAGGAGAGGCTGTCAAAAGAACAGAGGCAATTTCTATTCTAGTTGCAGGAAGAACATTTCTCATAGTACAGAGAAGAACAGAGCCAATTGTAATACATAATCAAAGCCTTTTCCAAAGTACTTACTTTCCCAGCAACCAAAATCATCACCTCCACAAATGGATGTCCCCAATGAATAAGTCTTGAACAAACTTTAGTCAGGCTTCTGAATCTTCTCGTAGGCTCATCTCTATCTCCTTATAAAATCCTATTTTAGCAAAGATGCCTGCTAAGTCAGTTCAGCCAGAGCCCCCCATCTTTGATAGCTGATCAGGTTCCCCGTGATGTCTGATCATCCTGGCCTGTCTTCGGCAAGAATCCTGTTAGATCAGTTTAGCTGGAATCCCCCTTACCCCTGATGTTTCTTGGTGATTTTTCTATCCACTTACGCCCACCCTGCTCCTTGGCTATAAATTTCCACTTGCCCATGCTGTATTCAGAGTTGAGCCCAATCTCTCTCTCCCACTGCAAGACCCTGTTGCAGTGGTCCCTCTACCGATCATGATGGTCCTGAAAAAAGTCTGCCTTACCATGCTTTAACAAGTATCATTGAATTCTTTAACAGTAACAACAGCTTTTACTTAGAAAACAATGATTATTTCTAGTGGAGGTGGCCAAAAATCAGATACCAGATTCTACATTCCATGAGAACAAAGACCTCCCTACTATGTCCCTAGGAAATGACATAGAGTCGGGCAGTTGGTAGGAACTTGATGATATTTTGGTGAATGAATAAATACATGAACTGGTAGGATAGTTTTTTGAAACGTTTCCCATCTGTACTTCTAATGGTGAGAGTGCCCCCTGCTGGGAGAATGGATATTACATACACTACGGCTATGTGCAGTACACTGAAAAGGTTTCAATTAATCACTTGTTTCTAGACCAGGTCACACCTCATTGGACAGGATACTGTAAAAAAATCTCTGTGAAGAATCACTGGATAGAACAGGACTCAGTCGGCATTCAGTGGATATGTTGCAGATCAAACAATGGACTTCAAAACCTCATATACCAAAAATTATGAAGGATATTATAAGCCTATAACTTGCCCTGTATTTGGACGTCAGTATTATAAGTCACAATGGATACGTTAAATTAATATTCCCTATTAATTCTTTAAGTTGTTAGTAGATAACCATATCTTAAACACCAAACTGTGAATATGTGATATGAGCAACATAAGCAGCAGTAAGCATCACTGTTAAGTGAAATTGGAAGTTAATCTGATGTATTTATTGATATATCCACACACATATATTATTCATGCAGCAGAAAAATAATCTTTGTGTTGCATGATAATTAGGTAAATGATAAGCAACTCAGGAAAATTACTTAGCACTTCCACCTCGGGGCCTGTAATCAACATCTGTATTCTGTACTGCTGCCCTGCTCTGGGTGTCCTGGATGCTGGGGCGAGAGCTCATTAAGATGATGTCCTGATCCTGATGGCTTGGAGACTTGGGTCTGAGTGAGGAGACAGAAGAACTTGGAAAGAGCAAATGGGAGGGGTGGCTTTTGCCAGGGAATGGAGGAAGCAGTACCGGGTTGGAAAGTATCTGGGAGTTAAGAGTCAGCCAACCAGGAGAGCTACAGGTCCCTTCACCACTTAGGAACCCTCCTTTTCAATCAAAAAAACCCATGGGAAGAGGCCTTCAGCAGTCACCAAGTGTCTGCTGTAGGGGTTTTCAACCTGGTTGTGTATTGGAAACACCCGAGGAGCATTACAAAATCCTGATGTTTCCCACTTTACAGGTTCTGATTTTTTTTTCTTTTTATTGTAGCGAAGTTGATTGTACATATATGTGGGGTACAGAGCTGAGCGTCAACACCCATGTGCAATATATGATGCTCACATCAGAATAATTATTGTATTCAATAATATGTACTATCATTGCTATTTGTGGCCCTTTACCCATTCCTCCCTCCCCACCTCCCTTCCTGCTTCTAGTAACTCCAGTTGTCCTTTTGAAAGTTCGATGTATTATTGAGAATGTTGTATCTTTGTTTTTTTCTTTTATTTATATGTTTATAATTTTAGCTCCCACTTATGAGTGAGAACATACGGTTATTTCTCTTTCTGTGCCTGGCTTACTATGATTTTATATTACTGATTTAATATAATTTTCTCTAAGTTCATCCAAATGGCAGTTTGAGATTCTGATTGAATTGGTCTGGGGTGTAGGCTGGGTACTGGGCTGTTTTAAAGCTTCTCAGGTGACACCTATGTGCAGCCAATGCTGAGAATGGCTGGTCAGCACTGGTGAAACATGAAATCTTTAAGCTCAGATGAGGCCCACTATTATCTCTGGTTTTCAACTTGTCCTTCTCTTGCTCTGTTATTCTTTCCCCCTTCATCACTGTAGTAGGCAGAATAATTGCACTTCCTGCACCCCAAAGATGTCCACACCTTAATCCTTGGAATCAGAGAATATATTACTTTACTTGGCAAAAGGGCCTTTGCTGGTGTGATTAAGTTATGAATTTTAAGATGGGAGATTACCTGGATTATCTGGGTAGGCCCACGTGTAATCACAGGGTCCTTATAAATAAAAGAAGGGAGGAGAATCTGAATCTGAGAAGACGTGATTACAGAAGCAGAGTTGGAGTGAGGTGACTGCTGGTGTTGCAAATGGAAGGTGAACACCAGCCAGTCGACGCTGGTAGCTGCTAGAAGCAGGAAAAGACAAACTAGATTCTCCTTTAGAGCACCCACAAAAAAAGGCAGCCTTGCAAACACCTTGGTTTTAGCCAAGTGAGACCCATTTTGGATCTCTGACTGACAGAACTGCAGGAAAATAAATTTGTGTTGTTTTAAGCCAATAAATATGTGGTACTTTGTTATAGTACCAGTAATACAATTACCAGTCCCCATTTTTTATACTTACGTCCTTCACCCCCATAAGCAGTGACTGTAAGTTTACTGTGTATACTTGGATATGCAGGTATACTTAAGGAATAGATACTTTTTTGTAAAGGAAATAAACTAGTTGATTATGGAGGCTTTTCCTAGTCTCTCTACTTAGCTTTTCAAAATGATTAATAGGATACAAAGCTTTTCTCGTCTTGACTGTTGTGCCTTGGCTCATTTTTACTAATATATACCAAATGGGTGTAAATGAATGCTATCAAATGTCTTCTTGTTTTCCTGGGGGAGAAGTACGGAGGACTATTCGAGAGGAGATTTAATTTAAATTTTCGAAGATAGTAGGTTGAGCCATATGAAATTACCAATATTGAACTATATTCGAGCTGTAAAAATGATGGTTGCATATATTTCAACCTAATATTTCCATGAAGTTGAATAAAGTATTCTCATAAAATTCTTTTAACTTACTCCGGATTTATGGTTCTTTGTGGCTGCTTTCCCAATATCAGTTTTACATATTTGTGCTTTTTCTTCTCCTCACTTTTTTTGATTAGGTACTTTAACTTTTGTTTTGTTCAAAGAACTAGTTCTTCAATACATTTATGGGTTCTATCATTGCTCTTTTCTAACTCATTCATTTTGCTGTTATCTTTATTCATTTCTTCACTTATTTTCTTCATGTTAATGTGTAATGCTTTCTCAGTTTCTTGAATTGAAAGATCCAATTAATTTATTTTTGCCCTTTTTTGTTTAATAATTATTTATGGCTATGAATGTTCCTTTGAATGTGCTTTAATCATTTCATATTTTCATTATCAATATTTTCTACCTAGCTAGCTGGAATGTTTGCTTTTTGTTTAATAATTATTTATGGCTATGAATGTTCCTTTGAATGTTGCTTTAATCATTTCATATTTTCATTATCAATATTTTCTACCTAGCTAGCTGGAATGTTTGCTTTGACTTCTTGTGCACACAAGAGTTGTTTAAGAGAATATAAACACTTCTAGGTGATGGGGGTTTTGTTTTCTATTTTTGCTATTCTTTTCTAGTTTTATTACACATTCTAGTTTTATAACACATTCTGTCTTAGAGAATGTTCCTTGTATAGTTTCAACCTTTTGAAATTAATTGAGATTTTCTTTGTGGTCTATTTTTGTGTAAATCCAAGGACACTTCAGTAGAAGGTAGAGTTTCTGTATTTAGCATGGAGACTTCCCTACGTACATCTGTTGGATCCACCTGATTGGTTATGTCAGTTGTTAATGTAAAGAATAATGATACTGCGTTGGCAATACTTAAATCTATCTCTGGCCCAAGCTGCCATGCGCAGGGATCTCTGGGTGAGTTTGTTTGCTTTTCCTGTGTGGTAGCTTTTGTCTGTTTCCTTTCCCTAGTCATAACATGTTACATCTTAATTTTCTTTGTAAAGCTCATGGGGCACAAAGAAAAAAAAGCATTCAGAAACACAGTTGGGTGTTTCTTCACATGGCTGCACTCTTAGAGAAGGTGTGAAAACTGTCCTCTTTCAGGAGCCTCTCAACATAGAGCGTATGAACAGGGAGAAAAGCTTGTGATGGGTCAATGAGAAGTTAAGACTATGGTCGTCAGGATGCTGTTATATTTTCAGTCATGAACTAACTTGAATAGGGGTCTTACTCTCATAACTTGTGACATTAAATTACAGTTTAATTTTAGTTCAAAGTTCCTTTTAAATTCCATTTCTTTAGTAACATCTCGTTCCCTCTCTCTGCTTAATGAAACCTCATTTCCAGAACAACTAAATGGCTACAGATCTTCAAATGATTTCCTTCGAAATCCTTATGGGAAATATATATATATATATATTTTTTTGTCTTTTTTCCGTGTCCGGCAATGGATCGCAACCCTC
>NW_007740627.1:15371-16028 GCF_000696425.1 Galeopterus variegatus | reverse complement strand
CAAAACAGATGCTTGATTTAAAATACATGTTAGCATTAAAACATCTGATAAATATTTGTACTAATATTTTAATACAGTAATAATCAGCATATTAAAATAGCATTTTGACAATGTTGTATATTAATACGTTAGTTGACTGCTACTTCCCTATACACAAACCAATTACTGCATTTGTTTCAAGTTACAGACAACAGTGGAATTAAATATTGTCCTCTCTAGGAACTCTGAATTAATTCTCTGGAAGAGTGAATATGTAGGTAGGAGAGAGGGTGAGCACAGCATGCCAATAGAGAATCAATAGTGAGATTCGATATCTTCAGAACATTGCTATAAGCCAGTTCATTAAGCCACAGAATTAAAATTATATTGAGAACCTCAATAAAAAATTGATTTATGAATTATGCTTATTGAAAAACATGAAATCTCAAATAGTTCATGGAAAAACAAATGAGAGAAGAACCCAATTTAACTTGACTAGAGATGTAGTCATTATGGTTTCATTTCCAAGTGATCAATGCTTGTCAAGAGCTCCCTAAAGGCCAAGGAAGAAGTAAAATGGGACCAAGGATTGTAGATTTGATAAACAAACTCCAGTAAAGAAAAGAAAACTGAAGGTGTCCAGAGACTATCCTTCATCTTCATACAGTCACACATTGC
>NW_007740627.1:11770-15341 GCF_000696425.1 Galeopterus variegatus | reverse complement strand
AGATTCGATATCTTCAGAACATTGCTATAAGCCAGTTCATTAAGCCACAGAATTAAAATTATATTGAGAACCTCAATAAAAAATTGATTTATGAATTATGCTTATTGAAAAACATGAAATCTCAAATAGTTCATGGAAAAACAAATGAGAGAAGAACCCAATTTAACTTGACTAGAGATGTAGTCATTATGGTTTCATTTCCAAGTGATCAATGCTTGTCAAGAGCTCCCTAAAGGCCAAGGAAGAAGTAAAATGGGACCAAGGATTGTAGATTTGATAAACAAACTCCAGTAAAGAAAAGAAAACTGAAGGTGTCCAGAGACTATCCTTCATCTTCATACAGTCACACATTGCCTAACAAGTGGGAAACATTCTGAGACATGCATTGTTTGATGATTTTGTCATTGTGTGAACATCACAGAGTGTATTTCCACACACCTAGATGGTCTAGTCTACTACACACCTAGGCTATATGGTGTAGCTGCCATTGTGTATTTGGTCTGTTGTTGACCGAAATAATCATTTTACGGCACATGACTGTACTTCTTGGTTTGGTTCTGGTGTTTGATATAACTCTCACTGTTCTAAATTTTTTAGGTGAATTTAGTGGTGGTGGCACCAAATAGAACTGGGACTGTTTGATTCCATAAGGAAACTCAGGGGATATTTTCAGTCCTCCAGTAATGATGTAGGATTGTAGTACGTCTGTTCCTTTCCCATACTCCAGGTGAAGCTGTAATGCTGATAAAGTCAGAATTTTCCCAAGCAGTTTGGATCTAAGAAAACTTTATCTTAAGGATTCTCTCATCAATCTCTAGGAGCCCAGATGAGTACAATTGACTCAGCACAACTCATATCCACAGAAGAGTCAGCCCAAATTACATTTTCTAATATTTGGGGGTAAGTAACATCCTCCTGATACAGGCTTCCTCATACCCAAATTTTCAGAGTATGACTTAGGCAATAGCCACTGCAGTGCAACAGAAACTTATTTTTACTCAGATGTAGTCTCTTATGGAGTTATTACCATGGATAAACAAAATGTGCCTGCTGAAGTCTTGGAGTTACTGACCTGGGCTTGAGCAGAGCCCGGAACTCAGAAACAGAACAATGTCTTCTAACCCCTGGTGTTGATTTAAATTATTTTGTTAAAATATTGATTAAATATGAATAAATATAAGATCAGATATAAATCCTTTGTGCTTATAGCTCTTATATAACTGCAATCCAAATCAAATCTACAAATTAAATATACACAACGTATAAAACCAATAGAATCTAAATCTACACCGTTGAATTAATGTTGGTTTGTTGAAAACTAAATCACCTTTCATCATATGAATATGGGGCTTGTCTGGGGAAATCTCTTTGTGGCTATCACCTGCCATTCAGGATGGGTCTCTTCATGATCGTCACCCATCCTGCAATGGTGCTGAGAAATGATTTCACAATGTCAGCCAGAATGAACAGGGTGTAGGCTTTGCTGGGGAAAACTTACAAGGGAAGAGTCAGCAACAAGAATGGCAGATGGTGTTCATGGAGGGGGGTGTGTCAGGGATAGCAAGCTTTTCTGGAATTGCTGTGTATGTATGTTTTGAATGTTAATGAAGGTTCTTTGCTCCTTTACGTTTTTATAGTATAAAGTCAAGAAAGTGGCCATGTCAGAAGCAAGACAAATACACTTAATGATTTCTGGATTTGGAGCCAGTATCAAAAGAGTTATCTGGGAAATCCGATACTCAGGGACATTGGGGGCTCATGTGTTGTTGGGTTTGGGTACAGATTTTCTTGCTGGGGGAGGCTGGCTACGAAACTGGGTTTGCTGCAGTTCCAGCTGACTTGTACCTTGTAATCCAGGCAACCTAGAGTGAGCTCCTAGGGCCATTTTTAGACATTGCTGCTTGTTATATCATAGTGCTAGATGCTATGTATGATACAGGTTCACTTGAGTTTAGTATGTTTCAATCATTATGAGTCATATATATGATGACTCAATTATCTCACCATTTTTTTTCCTGTTTGAACTATTGTTAAATTTTTATTTCCTTCAGCATGTCATGACATCACTTAGTCTTCACTTAGGGAAAAGCCTCATTTATGCATTTGCTTTGACAGGGTTACCCTATTTGCAAACCCAAATGCAAATGTAGGCCCTAAAATTGTGGAGCAGTATTCACTTAGAAGGTGATATGATGATCTTCTATATCATTGTAAACATGCTTACTTTTCTATATTAGATTACCATAAAATAAAAACAGAAAACTAAAAACAGTGCTTGTAGAGAGTATTCAGACTCCTGTGGATTTGAAAAGCACTAAAAAACGCCCCCCCACAAAACCATGGATGTTGGGTCTAGGCAACCTTGGACTTGAATCCTAGCTTCTATTCTAGCTTGAATCCTTGCCTTGGGCAACATAGAACCTCTCTGGGCCTCAGATTCTATATTTTTAAAGTGGGAATGACATTCATTCATTCAACAGATATTAACTATGCAGGCATTGTTCAAAGCGTTGGGGATATAGCTGTGAGCAAGCTACGTATCTGGCTTTATGGAGCTTATATTGTAGAGGGGGTGGGGAATGGAGAGAGGAAACACACATGTAAACAGAGTAATTCCACATAACAATAAGTGCTATGAGGAATATAGGGCAATGGGATGGAAAGTGACTGGGTGTAAAGGCAGAGTTGGTACGTTAGCCAGAGCAACCAGGGAAAATCTCTTGGAGACTATGTGACATTTAAGCTGAGATCCAAATGGTGAGAGGAAGCCAAACATGATGAGTCAGGAGATGTGGTAGTGAGCTGTGATCGGATCACAGAGAAGGAGGAAGTGACGAGGTCTGCTTTGGAGGGTTGTTTAAGGATTATATGAGCTAAGTATATAAAGTGCCTAACACGGAGTAGGCACCCAAGAAATGGCAAGCATTTTGTTACAGATTATATACTCCTGTTTCATACGTTAAAGAGTTAATCTTTCCTAAACAGGACTGTTGCATTGATCCTTCTTAAAATCTTTTTGAAAATAAAGAGATAGGCTAGCAAGATGACTATTTTAATTACCTACTTTGTTGATATTCAGTTCTTTGTAAAGTTTTTTGCAATGATGTTCATGTGTTTTCTTAATCTCAGGATATACATTACTCATACAATCATACAGTATCTATTTAGTTACTAAAGTTGGTGATACTTTGGAGATTTTCCTGCCTCACTCATTTTTCTGGTAGGCCAGATGTATCCCAAGGAAATGATGTGGTTTAAGATCACAGAATTTGTGGCAGAACTTGTGTAAGATCCCAGGTCCCTGGACTCACACTCAGTCTACTATCCTTTTTATCCTAATGTATTCCTCTTCTTTACTATCCCTCCCTAACCTTATGTGGGGAAAATAGAATAATTTAGTCAGGCTCCCTTGGCTCAGGTCTGGCTGGGGCGGGGGGGGGGACAAGCAGCACCTTTACTGTAAACAAGTTGTGTGGGTGGAGTTAGTGTGCATGTGCATGCATGTATCTTTTTAGTTAATTGCTTTTGTGTGTTCTGCAGTTTGTGAAGCAGAAGCTGGCCTGCAGAGCTC
>NW_007740627.1:7701-10885 GCF_000696425.1 Galeopterus variegatus | reverse complement strand
GGGGGGGGGGGCAAGCAGCACCTTTCCTGTAAACAAGTTGTGTGGGTGGAGTTAGTGTGCATGTGCATGCATGTATCTTTTTAGTTAATTGCTTTTGTGTGTTCTGCAGTTTGTGAAGCAGAAGCTGGCCTGCAGAGCTCATATCGAAAAATAGAGCATGTTTACTCTGCTGGCAGCTGCTCAGTTTCAGTTTTTCTTTGGACTTTGTTGGTAGCAGTTGAGTTTCTGAGTTTTTTCCGTAGACTGTTTAGCTCACAGTATTGTGTGTGCTGAATAAAGACTATTCTTTCTTCAACCAAGGCTCCAAGGACCTTTTTGCTGGTTACCTAGCTCGTAGACCTGTGTGTGAAGGGTTTGTGAACAGGCTCGAGGGGTCTGTGAGCTCCAGACCTTTAGCTCTACATCTTATCCTGGCTTTCTGTTGGTATTATGATTAGCAACGTGGTCCTCATGTATGTTAAGGGTTGTATGCAAGCCAGTGATATTGCCAGTAATTTAAATCCTTTTAGACATACAGTATAGGTGGTGAGTGCATTGTTATGGACTGAATGTTTCTGCTGCCCCAAAATTCATACGTTGAAGTCCTAATCTTGAAGTTACAGTATTTGAGATGTGGCCTTTGAGAGGAGAGATACATAGATTTAGATGAAGTCACGAAGGTGAGGTCTTTGTGATGGGATTAGTACCCTTATAAGAGGAGACCAGAGAGCTTTCTGTCTTTCTCTCTCTTTGCCATGTGAGGGCTCAGCAAGAAGGCAGCCATCTATAAGCCAGAAAGAGAGCTCTCGCCAGAACCTGAGCATGCTGGCACTCTGATCAAAGCCTGTAAAACTTTGAGACATAAATGAATGTTGTTTAAGCCACCATTCTGTGGTATTTTGTTACAGCATCCCAAGGAGACTAAGACGTGCATTTATATTGTGATGCTTAGGATATGCTATATTGTTGGATGTTTACTAGGGTGGGAGAGAATACAGCAGTGGGCTATTGCCCTAGCAAACCTGACCAATAAAATTATGGGGTTTTTCTAAGTTCTNCGCCAGAACCTGAGCATGCTGGCACTCTGATCAAAGCCTGTAAAACTTTGAGACATAAATGAATGTTGTTTAAGCCACCATTCTGTGGTATTTTGTTACAGCATCCCAAGGAGACTAAGACGTGCATTTATATTGTGATGCTTAGGATATGCTATATTGTTGGATGTTTACTAGGGTGGGAGAGAATAAAGCAGTGGGCTATTGCCCTAGCAAACCTGACCAATAAAATTATGGGGTTTTTCTAAGTTCTCTCCACCCCGATAGTGAAGTGTCAATTTTGAAGCTACACATCCTTTAAAAAATCTGCTTTAAAACTGGTCACTATTGAATTTATGATGTGAGGAACAAGCTGAGGATCTAAAAGAAAAATACTACCTAATAATTTGACATTGGGGAACTTGCGAGTTCTTCTAATGACTTGGCTTGTCCTGATGAAATATATCAGTGTTGGAGAATAGTTGTTGAAATAGATAGGCTTGCTATATGCTAAAATGTAGGATCATTTTGTGCTTGTAATTGCAAATTGGATCTTTGCTAGTAATTTTGTTAGTGATGTATGAGTCAGAGGAGAATACAGTTCTCTTCTAAGGCTATATTAAAGATATAGTGCTGACACTAGGAGAAAAAAGCTTTGTCAGTAAATAGAATACAATGCAGACACAAAGAATTGATGTATATGGTAATAATTGTGCTCTATTACTTTTACAAAGTCCTCTGGCCGACTCATGCTTAAGAAAATATATGGCTAAATAGCCCCTTGAAAGGGATAAATTAGTTGAGATATTGCTTTTCAAAACTGAGACTCAACTGCTCATTGTAGAAACAGAATATGCCCAAGTGCTTACGATCAGAAATCTAACAAAAGAAAATAAAGGCAAATCCAGTGCACCAATCAGTTGGGCAACTGCATGTATTGTTTTTATGTCCTATTAAGTTTGTGAATTTGTTTGCACAGTATTTGTGGCAATTCTTCAATATTGGGGTCATGGGAAGGACATTTGGAGTTGAAGACCCTTCCTAAATATTAATCATACTAATATTTGTTCTTTTTTCAGTCTAAAATAGGAGTAGTAATACCTACACCTCAGGATTGTTGTAAGAGCTTAATAAGGTAATGTGTGTAAAATGTATTTGGTGACCTAAAGAAACACTAAGCAGGTATTATATACCCATAAATTTAATTCACTAACAAATTTTAGAAAATTTGACACAAAGGGAATAACAAAGAAAGAGAGGTTGTCACCAATACTAAATAAAGAAATGGGTGGCTAAATAAGCAATGGAACTGTGAGTGGAAGAAAGAGTCCAGTGCTAAGCTAGTTGAAAAAAGCTGGCTCAGGGGTCTTGTCATGCAGAGCCAGGGCAGAGAAGCTTATTTAGCAGGGAAATTAGTTGCCTTCCTGAGAACAAGTTTGGAAGAAGAGCTGGGGACCCTGGACAGAAATGTGGGGAGCAATGGAGTCTTCTTTTCAGCTGGTTTATCAGTCAGAACAGTCTAAAGCACAGCAGTTCAAGGGAGAAGGCCTGCAGTAGCCAAGACCATTCAGCTCTAGGTGGTCTCTCCCGGAAGAGTTGGCTGGTGGGGTGGGGGAACACAGCTTCCATCAGCATTCACTCTCATCAACACGTAATAGGCATTCAACTAAACATACAATGAGTGAGTATGTAATGGAATGTACATAAGAGAAATACATAAATAAGAAAGGCGTGTGCATTGGAGAGGGAACTTTTCTCGAATGCCTGTATTACTTACTTATAATAACTTGTTTGATCTTTTGAACAGCCCTGTGGGATAGATGTGGTTGTCGCATTTAGGAAATGTGCAAATGGAGACTTGGAGAACATATACAACCTGTTTGTGTTTTCATATCTGGTAAGTGGTATAGAATTTAGATCAGACTTGAACAATGCCAAAATCCGTAATCCTCCAACTGCCAGGGTTCCCCTTGAACACCAGGGATGGTGACACAAGGAGGGGCAGATCCAGTGTCCATTCTAAAGATGCACTGAGGGAAACTCGGAAGCCAGCTGGGATTCTGGGGAAGAGTAGAAGTGAATTTTCTGTTTGTTATTAAATAAAAGTAGTATCTGTTTGAAGTGATTTTGATGTTCCCAGTAAGTTGGTAACACAAATAAACATACTTAAC
>NW_007740627.1:6599-7206 GCF_000696425.1 Galeopterus variegatus | reverse complement strand
ACCTAGAGGGCAGATGATTTTAACATACAAGTCACACAGATGAGCATGACTAGCGCAAGCGAAATGGAAATAATGTCAACAGGGAGGAAACCATGAAGATGGCAAATTAGAGCAATCTCTGGGTCTGAAAGTAATAGAAGGAAATGAGAAACAAAGCAAACACATTTAAAACCCACTCATAAAGGTTTTCTTTTCTTCCACTTAGTTCTCTAAACAATAATAATGAGTCTCTTCTTCAGTTCATTAAATAATCTATTTTAAAAACCAACCAGAGTCTTTGGAAAGTCAGCGAGGTTTTTGGGGTGGGCTCCCCAGCATGGGGGAAGCAAATACCATAAGCCTCCTGGTGCCCTGGGTGGTTGTCACTTTCGGATTGCAAATGTTCCCCCTGCTGTGATTAGAACATTAACCGTGAGCTTTATTTATTTGTTGTTACTCAATAGGCAAGAAGTTGACTATTCTGCACACTTGGGGAAGGGGCTTCTCCAGACCAAAGCAGGGAGTAGCTGCTGGTGTCTGAGCCTGGGATGCCACCTTCTCTCTGACCTGGGCCTTGCCTAGTGTAGGGGAGGCAAAGTTCTACCTCCATCATTTTAGGGTCCCGGCT